>NW_028261389.1:46062760-46362760 GCF_051295495.1 Thamnophis sirtalis | reverse complement strand
CCATCTCCCCTAACTATACCTTTCATTATGTACCAATAAAATATTGCACTGCCCTTTAGATAGCTTCTAAGCCATTTCACTGTTTATTGAAAAACAGTGTTATATTGTGGATGTCTGGGGAAGCTATGATGAATTGAAGATGATGTTGCTGTTGACCCTGTCAACTGGTGGACTGAGAAGTCAGCAAAAGAGCAGGTTTCTCGTTATTCCTCTCCAGACAAGGAGAGGAATCAGGATTGCCCACATGCACTCCAGACATGAAGACATACAGTAACTCCCCACGAAGAGTGTGTGATACAATGGACTTCCTCTGAGAGCTGAGGAAATCTTTGCCAAAGCTATGGCTTTGAGCCTTCAGAAGGATACTTGTCGCTTATTAATTGCCTTTTGGATATTAAAATAAACTATGAAAATTTAAGGATTTTTAAAAACTATTTTGGAATAAGCAAAAGGATGATTACAACATTGATTTTTGAATGTCACAGGTGGGCTAAGGGAGCAGAATTTGAAATAAGATTTTGAAATTAATTATAGAAATCTCTCCTGTGAGAAAATGTAGTTTAGGGGGAAATGAATCTTTTGAAATTAAGTATAAGTTGCGTTTATTCAGTTGCGTTTATTTATAGAAATATTCTTGCAGGAAAGTGATGATCAGAATAATACATAAAATGGGACCTTGAAGGTTAAACACTAGAGGGAACCAGAAAGAATTAAAAGATTATAATTAAAGGTCCAAATTATTCTGAATAATTTGAATTTAAGGATATTTGGGAATAATACACTCAAAAGTTATTTTTAATTTGTATTTTTTTTTTGTATTTTATTAAATTTATATGCCGCCCTTTTCCCGGGGGGGACTCAGGGCGGCTTACAACTTAAAAAGGGAAGGGGGAGAAACAAACTTTGGACATATAGAACAATACAATTTTAAGAACACAACATTCATACCATTCGGGCGGGTTACAATCTTAGTCCCAGGCCTGACGGGATAGCCAGGTTTTAAGTGCTATGTGGAAGGTCTGGAGGGTGGTGAGGGTACGAATCTCCACGGGGAGATCGTTCCATAGGGTAGGAGCTGCTACCGAGAAGGCTCTCCTCCGCGTGGTCGCCAGTTGGCACTGGCCAGCAGATGGAACTCGGAGGAGGCCTAATCGGTGAGATCTGATAGGTCGCGTGGAGGTAATCGGCAGTAGGCGGTCTCTCAAGTACCCAGATCCACTACCATGGAGGGCTTTATGGGTGGCAAGTAGCACCTTGAAACGTATCCGGAGATCGACAGGTAGCCAGTGCAGCTCGCGGAGGATAGGTGTTATGTGGGTGAACCGAGGTGCACCCACAAGCGCTCGCGCGGCCGCATTCTGGACTAGCTGAAGTCGCCGAACACTCTTCAAGGGCAGCCCCATGTAGAGCACATTTCAGTACTCCAGCCTAGAGGTCACAAGGGCACGAGTGACTGTTGTGAGAGCCTCCAGGCTCAGGTAGGGTCGCAACTGGTGCACCAGGCGAACCTGGGCAAATGCCCCCCTGGTCACAGCTGACAAATGGTGTTCAAAAGTCAGCTGTGGATCCAGGAGGACTCCCAAGTTGCGGACCCTGTCTGAGGGGTGTAGTATTTGACCCCCCAGCCTGAGAGATGGAATATTTGCCGAATTGGAGGAATGTTTAGGAATGTTTAGGAATGTTTATTATAATTTATAGGCCGCCCTTTTCCCTGAGGGGACTCAGGGCGGCTTACAAAACACGGGAAAGGGGGTACAAAGACAAAAAACCTAAAACAATACATAGTATTAAAAAATAGAACACAACAATCATTCATCATTCGGGAGGGGACAAACTAAGATTTTTTATCCCCAGGCCTGACGGGATAGCCAGATCTTAAGGGCCGTGCGGAAGGCCTGGGCGGTGGTGAGGGTGCGGATCTCCACGGGGAGATTGTTCCATAGCGTCGGAGCTGCAACTGAGAAGGCTCTCCTCCGCGTAGTCGCCAGTCGGCACTGACTGGCGGATGGAATTCGGAGGAGGCCTACCCTGTGCGATCTGATGGGACGCAGGGAGGTAATTGGCAGAAGGCGGTCTCTCAAATGAGAGGGAGGGAAACACAACAGCCACTCGGTCTTATCTGGGTTGAGCACAAGTTTGTTAGCCCTCATCCAGTCCCTAACAGCTTCAAGTCCCTGGTTCATCACGTCCACCGCTTCATTGAGTTGGCACGGGGTGGACAGATACAACTGGGTATTGTCCGCATACTGGTGGTATTTTATCCTGTGCCGCCGAATGATCTCGCCCAGTGGTTTCATGTAGATGTTAAAAAGCAGGGGGGACAGGACCGAACCCTGCGGCACCCCATATGTTAGGGGCCTAGGGGTCGATCTCTGCCCTCCAACTAACACCGACTGCGACCTGTCCGAGAGGTAGGAGGAGAACCACTGCAAAACAGTGCCTCCCACCCCCACCTCCCGCAGTCGTCGCAGAAGGATACCATGGTCGATGGTATCGAAAGCCACCGAGAGGTCAAGGAGAACTAGGATAGAGGCATAGCCTCTATCCCTAGCTCTCCAGAGGTCATCGGTCAATGCGACCAAAGCGGTTTCTGTGCTGTAACCAGGCCTGAAGCCAGACTGGAAGGGGTCAAGATAGCTAGCTTCCTCCAAGGACCGCTGGAGCTGAAAGGCCACCACCTTCTCAACAACCTTCCCCAGAAAGGGGAGGTTGGAGACTGGACGATAATTGTTAAGAACGGCTGGATCCAAAGATGGTTTCTTCAGGAGGGGTCTCACCACCGCCGCTTTAAGTGCGGGGGGAAAGACCCCCTCCCGAAGGGAGGCGGTGACAACCGCCTGGATCCAGCCCCGTGTCACCTCCCTGCTGTTAGCAACCAGCCAGGAGGGGCACGGGTCCAGCACACATGTGGAGGCACTCACAGCTCTCATGGCCTTGTCCACGTCCCCAGGGGCAACATCCTGAAACTCAACCCAACGGTGGTCTACCAGATTATCCCCCTGTGCCTCAGCTGGACCTGCAGAATCGGAGTCCAACTCCGACCGAAACCGAGCAACTTTGTCCGCTAGAAACTGGACATAATCCTCAGCCTTACCCTGCAGGGGATCCCCCGTATCCCTCCTATTTAGGGGGGAACTGGTTATCCTAAACAGGGCGGCTGGGCGAGATTCTGCGGAGGCAATCAAGGTGGCAATATAAGTTCTTTTAGCTGTCCTAATTGCCCTGATGTAATCCTTGATGCACGATGTTAGAAGTGCTCGGCTCGATTCGGATTTGTTGGACCTCCACAAGTGCTCTAGGCGTCTCTTCCGGCGCTTCCTCTCCCGGAGTTCCTCGGTAAACCAAGGGGGTCTCCTGGATCCACAGCCTCGGAGCGGCCGTAGTGGCGCAATCCAGTCAAGGGACTCCGTCACTGCCGAGTTCCAGGCAGTAACCAGAGTGTCCACCGGATTGTGGGCGAGAGTATCAGGAATGACCCCAAGCTCCGTCTGGAACCTCAAGGGGTCCATAAGTCGCCTGGGGCAGAACCACCTGGTCGGTTCCTCCTCCCTACAGTGGAGGTTTGGCCTCCGAAAGTCAAGCCTCAGTAGGCAATGGTCTGACCACGACAGGGGTATGATGTCACTGCCCCTCAGACCAAGATCACAAGTCCACTGCTCCGAGAGAAATACGAGGTCGAGCGTGTGACCCGCTGAATGGGTTGGGCCCCGAATTACCTGGGTCAAGCCCATGGCTGTCATGGAAGCCATGAACTCCTGCGCTCCATCAGAGTGTTCACCGAGCGTCGGCAAATTGAAGTCCCCCAGAACCATAAGCCTGGGGAACTCAACTGCCAGCTCGGCTACCGACTCGAGGAGCGAGGGGAGGGCTGCTGCAACGCTGTTGGGAGGCAGGTACATTAACAGCAAACCCACTTGACCCTTGAGGTCCAACTTCACCAGTAGGGACTCACACCCGACAAGCTCCGGAGCAGGGATCCTACGAGGTACTAGAGACTCTCAGATAACAATAGCCACACCTCCACCCCTTCTCTGGGCTCTCGGCTGATGAAGCACCTGAAAACCTTCTGGGCACATCTCCACGAGGGGGACTCCTCCCTCCAGGCCCAGCCAGGTTTCAGTAATACATGCCAGGTCTGCCCTCTCGTCCAAAATTAAGTCCCGGACGAGGGGAGCCTTGTGAACTACAGACCTGGCATTTAGCGACAACAGCCTGAGACCAGGGTCCTGATTACTCGCGCCCTCTGGCCTTGGAGTGGGACTCATAGGGTCGGAAGGAGGGATCTCTGTGACGTAGCGAGCCCTCCTTCCCCGGTAATGGCCAGCCCTAAAGTCCCCGCCATATCTGCCCCTCCCTGTTACGACCGTAATGCTCCGGCCCACTCCCGTGTCCGTGGTCCCCCCAACCACACCTATAGCTCCCGCGTTCCCCGGCAGGCCCTCCGAATCAAACACACTCATTCGTTCACTCAGACAATCCCCACGTGATAGTTAAAAACACATAAAATACAACAAATAGGTCAATAAAAGTGGGAGCATTCACTCAATCACACACGTATCCCATACATATCCCATGCAAAAGAAAGAGAGAAGAAGAGAAGAAGAAAAAGAATAGAAAGAAAAATTGCGCAACTATTAAAGTGCGAAATCAGGCAGGGCCGAATGGCTCTTAACATTCAAGATGACTGATGTCCAGCTATGGTCCAGGCGGGATGTACAGGGGAGTGACTCGTATCCTCCTCTTGCAGGTCTGAAAAGTCCAGAACAATTGGAAGCAGCAGGGGGCCTTCTTACACAGATGTTGTCCCAAATAGAGCCCCAAAGGCAATGACGGATGATGATGATGGTAATAGTCAATGTCCAGTGGGGCTGTGTCAGCAGGCCAAAAAGTCCAAACGCCGCAGCCAAAGAAGGCCAGATGATAAAGTACCACAATAGGGAGGTGCCAGATATCAGGCGGAGGAGCACAGGGGGAGAGCCAGATGGTGAAGATGGTAAACAAAGGGAAGGAATCTCCATAATCGTTGGAATAGTATAAGGGAGGGGGGGCGCCTAGGGGGGGCGTAACAGCGACAACAAGGCCTGCCAAACTATCCCCTTTGATGCCATCCAAGGCAGCTACCCCCTCCCTGGCACGATAATTCCCAGTTCAGTTCAATCCAAAAGGATCTATTAGGTCTCTCACCCGAGGAATAAAGATGTAAGACACCGGCCTTGTTAACACTGCCGGGCACAAACAAGCTGGTAAAAAATCCAAGGGCTCCTCCGGGCTCCTCTCGATTATGAAAAAGCAAAGCCAAATGTCTGGAAAAGGCCAGGAGATGTCCGAATCGTCGCCAGCTGATAGAGCGATGGGGGGGGGGGCATCTGGGAGGAACGCAGCGGCGGCAGGCAAGGCAAGCAAAGCCAACCGCCAGGTCTCTTCAGTGCCATCCGAGATCAGCCACCCCCTCTCTGGCACGACAGCTTGCTGTAAATCTAAGTTCGAGGCTTCCCCCGGTCGGAAAATCCACAGCGAGATCGAAAGACGCTGGGACCGTTGGAAACCGCCGGGGAACGTCGTCGTCAGCATGCCACCATTTCCTTTACAGTTAGATGGTCGGAGGACTACCGAGGGCGGTCGCGCAGCCTGGGAGCCGTTCGAAAAACGGCAACCCTCCAACAGCCGCCCGCTCGTGTCCCCTGGATCACCCTCTACCATTGGAGCTCCTTCCCGCATCGATTCCGACTAGGTTCGGTGGTGTTTTTTGATGTTTTTCGCCTACCTAGTCGGAGCGAGGAAGCGAGCAGCAGCCATCCGCAATTCGCACATGCGCAGAATTTTTAAGACTTATTAACAAGACTGAGGCTGATTTGAATGTGGATTTAAAAATGGAAGATTATAACAATTATACACATAAAGATTTTACAATGAATATAGATAAAAGAAACCACCTGGTGTCTTAATACTTAAAAGATATACAGAAATAACAAACCAGAAAAGTGACTTGTATACCGTTCTTAGTTTGTATTTAGAAAAAAGATGTTGGAGGAGATAAAGAGAAAATTGAAAAAAATCAAGGAATCTATTCAAAAGGAATAAAGATTAAGATTGTTAAAAGTAAAATGAAGGAACATAAAGTGGGGTTATTTGATCAAGGTTAAAATGTATATGTTTCTGGTAACTCTTAATGGATTTTTGCTGATGAGGATTGAAAGATGAAGTTCCAAAATTTATTTATAAATAAGACTTAAGATAGAGGAAGAAGAGATCCTTTGTTTTATCCTGTTTCCCTGAAAATAAGACCTCCCCTGATAATAAGCCCTCCCTGAAAATATTGCAACACAGCAGCAGCCATGAGGTGACCACCCTTGCCGCCTCCTGCACCTCAAGAATAATAAGGCCTCCCCGAAAATAAGGCCAAGTGCTTATTCCAGGGGTCAAAAGAAAATAAGACCCTGTCTTATTTGGGGGGAAACATGGTATTTTTAGGGAATGTGATAAGGTACTGTGTTAAATAAAGGCAGGACTATATAGCTGGTTTATTTATTGTTATTTCTGGTAACTCTTAATGGACCTTTGTTGGCTAGGATTACATGACTACAATCTATTGATGAATAAAAGATGCCACATGGCATGAAGAGTGCTTATGTTGCAGCATTAGAGAAGAGGATAAGCTACTGAAGTTGTTTGTACTTGTTATGATGAAGGGAGAAGTTATTTCTTTATATATCTTTTTTCGTAAATATGATTTTTTTTCCTTTTTGTACTTTTTAATTTTTTAATTACATTTTAGTGTTACAATTTTCATTTGTGTTAGCCTTATCTTTGTAATTGTAAATTTTAATAAAACTACTATTGAAACAGAAAAATGTATATTTTTCATAAAATGCCAATAATAAAACACCAATAACAATTAGCAAAATCGGTCAATCTGATAAAACAGCTGTAAGTATTGTACATTTTTGTGTTACTTAGGCCTGTATTAGGTAAGCATTTTAGCATTTGGATGCAATCTACCTTCTTTAATTCAAATCCATTGTTCTACGTTGTGCCTTAGAGAATTAAAAAGAGGTCCTAACTGTCTTCTGTATTAAATCATTTTATATATTTTAAGAGCACCATTGTATCTCACAATATAGTCCCTGATTGCTACTCTTCTCAAAGTGTGGTGCCAAGAACTGCACCTAGTGCCTAAAGCAGAATAGAGTGGACTAATTAGTACCTGTCCTTTAAAATTAAACTTGTGTTGGTGCAGCCTAAAATTGTATTTGTCTTGTTAGCAGCCACCTCACATGGCTGGCTCATATTCAATCTTTATTTTTGAGCTAGCTTTGTTTCTACTTAATTGCCCCAGTACCCAACCTATATTTTAACTAGTTTGCTTATTAATATGTCATGGGGTAGTTTGTCAAATGTGAGGTAAATGTGGGTTACATTTGTAGAATTCCATACAACAGACAAAAAGCAAATAACATTTCATGGAAATTTAAAACATGGGGTCAACTATAGAAAATTGCTATATCTGAAGCTGAGCAGGGGTTTTAGCACATCTTAAAACTTGGGGGTAATAGTGGGAAACAGTGGAAAATTCTGTCTGTAGATAGATATCCACAGTCTGGTGAAGGTGATACTTCCGCTGTAGAATAACTTAGCATTTTTTTTTAAATTTGAATTTGTTTTGCATAAGACTTCTAAGAAAGTGTATTTTTATACCTCTTTAGAGACTGATAACAAAAATGCTGACCAGTTGCATGCTGGTACCTGCCTCCCAACAGCGTTGCAGCAGCCCTCCCCTCGCTCCTCGAGTCGGTAGCCGAGCTGGCAATTGAGTTCCCTAGACTTATGGTCTTGGGGGACTTCAATTTGCCTTCGCTTGGTGAACACTCTGATGGGGCGCAGGAGTTCATGGCTTCCATGACGGCCATGGGCTTGACCCAGGTAATTCGGGGCCCAACCTACTCAGCGGGTCACATGCTCGACCTCGTATTTTTCTCGGAGCAGTGGACTTGTGATCTTGGTCTGAGGGGTAATGAGATCATACCCCTGTCGTGGTCAGACCACTGCCTACTGAGGCTCGACTTTCGGAGACCAAACCCCCACTGTAGGGAGGAGGAACCGACCAGGTGGTTCCGCCCCAGGCAACTTATGGAGCCTCTGAGGTTCCAGACAGAGCTTGGGGTTATTCCTGATACTCTCGCCCACAGTCCGGTGGAGACTCTGGTTGCTGCCTGGCACTCGGCAGCATCGGAGACCCTTGACCGGATTGCGCCACTACGGCCCCTCCGAGGCGGCGGATCCCGGAGGCCTCCTTGGTTCACCGAAGAGCTCCGGGAGATGAAGCGCCGGAGGAGACGCCTAGAGCACCTATGGAGGTCCGATAAATCCGAATCGAACCGAGCAATCCTAACAACCAGCACCAAGGAGTACATCAGGGCACTTAGGGCAGCAAAAAGATCTCACATTGCCACCTTGGTTGCGTCCGCTGAGTCCCGCCCAGCCGCCCTGTTTAGGATAACCCATTCCCTCCTAAATAGGAGGGATACGGGGGAACCCTTGCAGGGTAGAGCTGAGGATTATGCCCAATTCTTAGCGGACAAAATTGCTCGGTTTCGGTCAGATTTGGACTCCATCCCTGCAGTTCCAGCTGAGGCACAAGAGGATGAATTGGTAGACCACCTCTGGGTTGAGTTTCAGGATGTTGCCCCTGGGGATGTGGACAAGGCCATGAGAGCTGTGAGTGCCTCCACCTGTGTACTGGACCCGTGTCCCTCATGGCTGGTTGCTAACAGCAGTGAGGTGACACGAGGCTGGATCCAGGCGGTTGTCACCGCCTCTCTTCGGGAGGGGCACTTCCCCGCCGCACTTAAAGCGGCGGTGGTGAGACCCCTCCTGAAGAAGCCATCTTTGGATCCAGCTGTCCTTAACAACTACCGCCCAGTCTCCAACCTCCCATTTGTTGGGAAGGTTGTTGAGAAGGTGGTGGCCTTCCAGCTTCAGCGGTCCTTGGAGGAAGGAAGCTATCTCGACCCCTTCCAGTCAGGCTTCAGACCCAGTTACAGCACAGAAACCGCTTTGGTCGCATTGACCGATGATCTTTAGAGAGCCAGAGATGGAGGCCATGCCTCCATCCTGGTTCTCCTCGACCTCTCGGCGGCTTTCGATACCATCGACCATGGTATCCTTCTGCGACGACTGCGGGAGGTGGGGGTGGGAGGCACTGTGTTACGGTGGTTTTCCTCCTACCTCTCGGACAGGTCGCAGTCGGTGTTAGTGGGGGGGCAGAGATCAACCCCTAGGCCCTTAACATATGGGGTGCCGCAGGGGTCGGTCTTATCCCCCCTACTATTTAACATCTACATGAAACCGCTGGGTGAGATCATTCGGAGGCACGGGATAAGATACCATCAATACGCGGACGATACTCAATTGTATCTGTCCGCCCCGTGCCAACTCAATGAAGCGGTGGACGTGATGAACCGAGGTCTTGAGGCCGTTATGGACTGGATGAGGGCTAACAAGCTTGTACTCAACCCGGAGAAGACCGAGTGGCTGTTGTGCTTTCCTCCCAATGATTCGATCAGCGTTCCATCGCTCAGGCTGGGGGGTCAAACCTTATACCCCTCAGAGAGGGTTCGCAACTTGGGAGTCCTCCTGGACCCACAGCTGACTTTTGACTACCATTTGACGGCTGTGACCAGGGGGGCATTTGCCCAGGTTCGCCTGGTGCACCAGTTGCGACCCTACCTGAACCGGGAGGCCCTCACAACAGTCACTCGGGCCCTTGTGACCTCTAGGCTGGAATACTGCAATGTGCTCTACATGGGGCTGCCCTTGAAGAGCATCCAGCGACTTCAGCTAGTCCAGAACGCAGCCGCGCGAGTGATTGTGGGTGCACCTCGGTTCACCCACATAACACCTATCCTCCGCGAGCTGCGCTGGCTACCTGTCGATCTCCGGGTGCGCTTCAAGGCGCTACTTATCACTCATAAAGCCCTCCATGGTAGTGGGTCTGCGTACTTGAGAGACCGCCTCCTGCCAATTACCTCCCTGCGACCAATTAGATCACATAGATTAGGCCTCCTCTGAGTTCCATCTGCCAGTCAGTGCCGACTGGCAACTACACGGAGGAGAGCCTTTTCAGTAGTAGCTCCGACCCTTTGGAACGATCTCCCCGTGGAGATTCATACCCTCACCACCGTCCAGACCTTCCGCACAGCCCTTAAGACCTGGCTAGCCCGTCAGGCCTGGGGACAAAGATAACTGTCCCCACCCGAATGATGAATGAATGTTGCTTACTATTTTACTTCTATGTATTGTTGTGTCTATTGTCTGTATACCCCCCCCCTTATTTTATGTAAGCCGCCCTGAGTCCCCTCAGGGAAAAGGGCGGCCTATAAGCATTAATAAAACCTAAAACCTAAAACCATTCCAGAAGCTTGATGTTTACCTACACAGGGAGAGCTCCTTTCCATTCTGGGATCGTGCAGCCATTGCCCTGATCTACATTTCTTAATATTTACTGCCCCCTAGTGCTATACATTATCTTTAACACTAGTTAAAGTGTAGAGGATTAACACTTTGGGACCTAAATTGAATTTTTTTTTTAGTTAACCAGTTTTTGTATTCAGATTTGGCTACAAATATAGAAGATATATGATTTTGTTAAATGTAGTTTGTGTGTACATATGTGCAAGTTCCACACATTTAATTGTCTCACCGGTTCAGAAAAATGCCTTTAATTACAGGCAAAAAAAAAAGCAATGCAACAATTGCACTTCAACTTATGGACACTATGTTAGCTGCCACATAATATGGACCAAGGAGGTTATTGAGGTCATGTTATATCTTCATATCCCTGGGTTCCTTGTGTTTTCATTTTTCCATTTTTTGCTCAGCCACTGTAACTATTATTGCTCTTTTGAGATTTCTTGAATTTTCTGGCTGTGGGAAGGGTTGTTATTCAGGTATTCAGTAGATATTTTGTAAGCAGTATCAAAGTTCAGTCCTTAGAATCTCAATATAATTTGGGGAAAGGCCTCTCTAAATTTCTGGAACTTGCTGCTCCTGTGATACTGTGCAAGACGAATCACAAAATACCTTGACATACCATAGTATAATTGAAGTCTGAAAATAGCAGGAAAATACTTCATTGGAATACTTGGACTAAAAAGGGGTCAATACTTTAAACCAGTTGATTTTTAATAGTGATTTTAACAATTGTGAGATATTACTGTTTGAATTTTAGTTTCCTTCAATATACGCTTGCTGAATATACAGCTATATTAGTATATAGAGCTGAAACATCTCCTAACTGAATAGTATAGGCCAGATAGTTAGCAGCCTCTGAGTGTCTACAATATTGATTTCTTTAAGAAATGCTTTCCTTGCATGAAAACCTACCATTTAATTTTATAAGCTACAAAAGATGAAATTAAATTATTAGTTATGCATTGATTTGTGGAAAGAAGAATTGAAATTTTCAGTTTTGGAAAATCAGTGGTTCAGGTGGTAAAAAAATACATTGCTTATGATTTTAAAATGAAATTAATTCATCATAAAATTTCATTAAAGTTTTATTTGACCCCTACAAGAATATTTTAAACTAAGTTAAAGGGAAATTAAATTTCTTATTTTGAATGA
Source organism: Thamnophis sirtalis (assembly GCF_051295495.1). Taxonomy (NCBI): domain Eukaryota; kingdom Metazoa; phylum Chordata; class Lepidosauria; order Squamata; family Natricidae; genus Thamnophis; species Thamnophis sirtalis. The sequence continues at coordinate 46,351,138 of NW_028261389.1, read as the reverse complement.
TATGAGCAATTTAACGTAACATGATTTGGTCTTGTTCTTTTATTGCTTTATTTTGGTTTCAGATTTTAACATATATGTTAATATAACTTCAGAAAGACCTGTTTAATAATTTCAATATGACACTGAACTATGCTCTTTAAGTCAGAAGTCTACTTCTTAAATTCTCCCGTGTAATATGAGCCAAAAAAAAGTGAAGAAGGTAGAGCTTTCATCTCCTGTTGTCTTTGTGATATTTTATATTAAAAATGGATTCTATGCATTTTGATTAGTTATAAAAAAAAGCCAGATCCCTGAATGAAATGCACATGGCTGTCTAGTTGCACATAACATGAACCTAACTTCCATATTCTTTTTGAGTTTGCAAGTTAAACCTGTCATTTATGACTGTCAGAATAACATCCCCGCCCCCCTCCCAGGAGCTCAAACTAAAAGATGAAGAATGCGAGAGACTTTCCAAAGTACGTGATCAACTTGGCCAGGAACTGGAGGAACTCACTGCTAGCCTGTTTGAGGTTTGTTAAAAGACTTTGGTGTAGTATACTCTAGGAATGATACGGCTAATTTCATGAAACCTTTTCCTCCTAAAATAGCAAATTTGGGAAATTGTTTGTGCTTCTGAACGTTGCATATTCAAAATGAAGAAAATCTCTCCATAGGTTAGATGATGTTATTCAAATTTATGTTTTTGATTTTAGAATGATATTTTCACAGTTAGCTTCTCAATGGTAATCAAGTCTCAGTGACTGTTTAAAATTGACTTAGATTCATTTTTCCAATTACTGTGCTATACTTCAGTAATTTTAAGGCATGGGTAAAAGGTCTGAAGAGTGAACTATAACATTTTCAGAAGTTGTGTCACCACAGTTGCAATCACCAAAAGGATCTTATTTCTGTCTAAAGCTTCTTATAAAAGTAAAATAAAAGAGAATTTTAAAATTGAATATATTGGATCCTATTTTACACCTATAGTGTAGATCTGTGTGAAGTAATTATACCACATAAGCTTTGTTTTCAATAGGAAGCTCATAAGATGGTGAGAGAAGCTAATATAAAGCAGGCCACAGCAGAAAAACAGTTGAAAGAAGCACAAGGAAAAGTGAGTTCTAATTCTTGATATTATAGCATTTACAAAATTTCTCTTTCTCTCTCTGTGATTTTCCAACTGCATTTCAAATGTACAAAGTTCAAAAATCAGTTTAGTTGATTTTATGTCAAAACAATCTAAAGAGAAATTGGTGAGAAACTGTATTCATACCATTTGAGAATAGGGTTCTTATTTTGGGGATGATTATTTTGCATAAAGAGCTAAATCAGTATTCAAAGTTGCTGAGCCTTTTCAAATTTAACTCACTGCTGAAATGATCAGTGTAATCAATCTATTTGCCCAATTTATATGCTGCTTTTGTGGTTCAAATTGAACACTGTGAGTGGCTCGTATTTTTAATTGACATAAAAAGATAAAAAGAAGGAAATTAAAGCAATTCCTGGCAAAAAAAGAATAACTAGCATAGCTCTTAACTGTTCAATTCATAGTTCCCCTTTCTTTTCTATTTTTAATTAGATATTTTATGTTCCCTGTCAGAGTCTTGGCAGCGTGGCTATTATTATGAGATAAACACTAGGAGCAAATCACAGCACACACAGCCTTTAGACCAGTGTTTCTCAACCTTGGCAACTTGAAGATGTCCGGAATTCAACTCTCAGAATTCCCCAGCCAGCAAATGCTGGCTGGGAAATTCTGGGAGTTGAAGTAAATGAGATACACCACAAGAGAGACACCTCTTAAAAAGGTAAATGACTTGTGTGGACCAGAGTCTTAAAGAGCCAGTGCCTGTATTGCTGAATCATCCTCTTTGCATCAGCTTCCAGTTTACAGCTTACAATCAGCTGGCAGCTATTAAATCCTCATTACCTGACACTCCTACCATTTAAAAATGTACAGCTGATAATCCAAACACTTTAACCTAGTCTTTATACTTTTCTACAGATATGGGTTTTGTTAACATATCAGCTGTATTACAATAGCTAGAACAATGCTGTAATCTGATCAATTTCAAGGAAAATATTTATTTATATGTATGTGTGTCCCCTACTAAAAGAATTTTCCATAATTCGATTACTGTTATACATAAATATAACATGTATACAGAAATTCAAAAGATACCAGATTTTAGTTGCCTTCAAAATCAATCTTGTGGCTAGTTTGCTACCTACGCATTGAAATCTTGATTTCCTGGGATTGCAATTCTTTTTATTTCAGTCATATTGGCTTTGAATTGCACAGCTTATATTTATATCCACCTTCCAATAGCAACGGGCCATGTCTTCTCTTGTTATAAATAAATAAATAAATAAATACATACATACATACATACATACATACATACATACATACATACATACATACATACCCACCCATTAGTATCTCATCTTACTGTGCAGGATGCAGAATGGCATGCTTCTGATACTTTTTTCTTTTGATAATATATTTAGATTGATGTACTTCAGGCTGAAGTAGCAGCTTTGAAAGCATTAGTGCTATCTACTTCTCCAACTTCACCAACAAAAGAGCTTCAGTCTAGTGGAAAAACACCCTTCAGAAAAGGCCACACAAGGAACAAGAGTACAAGTAGTGCAATGGGCGTCAATAACCAGGAGGTTAACATGATGCAGCCAATTGTAAAGGACTGCAAAGAGGTATTTTAATAATTGGGATTTGGTGAAATATGGAGCTCAGGGATTACAAAGATTATTGGGTGCTTTTACAGAAAGTCCTTGATTATTATTTGAGCCTTCTTCTCCTGCCACATGCAATTGAAACTCTTCAGTAATGGTGTTTGCAACTTGTAATGTTTTGTTTTAAAGAAAAGTCTATCTGTAATAACAACTTGTTAGACCTGTCATTATATTCATATGAATGGATTTTGACTGGAACATATCTTTGACAGATACTGATTTCCTCTGTTTCAGTTTTAGCCACATACAGTACAAGGAAATGCTATATTGAGGAGAAACTCTAATTCTTCCTCCCCTATCTCCTGACTGTGGTTTGAATGATATAATTGCAGCTACACATTTAATGTAATTTAGGGTTAGCCTTTAGTTTCATTGGCTTAACAAGGCTTCTTCCTATATTAAGCAAGCTAGTCATTGTCAAGTTTTTGTAGGATTAAAATTGGGAGTTAATTCTAATAGGAAAAAGTAGATAAAGAAAATAGAACCTCTTTTTTAAAAGTTGCAGGATTAAAGCACTAAATTAATGGCAACTGGAGGAATCTCAACAATATGCTGTGTTCAGGAGATCTCCCATTTGTTGCATCCATCAGCCAACTATACCATCCACTATTTCATTCCTGTCAACCATCCAATTTATCAGCCACTGATACATTTATTGAGCATGTTTAGTCTACTTTTCCTAAGCAGACGGAGCATATATTTGCCATGTAACTTTAAATATTGGTGGTCCCATAAATTGTTAACTTTTTTTAGTATGGTGCTACTTTGGCTTACACTACTGCTTATCTCTTAAATCCGGTAAGAAAAATTGATTGAAGTTATGAACAATGGCATATATGTATGTAAATATTAAGAAGCCAAAGGTAGAAGTTGACAATTAAGTGACACTACAGTTCAGTTGTCTCTGTTCTGGGTATTCTTCAGATATGTGGACTTCAATTCTTAGAATTCCCAGTCAATATAGCTATTGCTGAACTGGATACTCAGTTTGGTGAAGTCTGCCTTACGTGTCTAGTTCTGCAGTTTACTGCCTTGAAACTGCTATGCAATGGTACGATGGAGTTTCATTATCTTGATTTAAGTGGAAGAATGAGTCACCTGCCAATTAATGTGGATTCAGGGTTCTTAACAAAACTCTGCTGTCCACAGATTTTTATCACTGAAGTGCAAATGCTATGTAATGTCTATCCTTTGTTAATTATGGTTTGGTACAATATGGTTTATGGCATATAGCAGCAATGGTGAACCTTTTTTGGCTCGCATGCCATAAGAGGAGGGAGCGCAGGGGGGGTTGTGTGCAGGTGTGCCACACCCATAATGCAGTGTGCGACCCTCCAGTGTGCATGCGTACACTACAGGCGCAACCCCCCCCCCCATTTTTTGTATGCTTTTTTCACCCTCCCCAGGCTCCAGAGGCTTTACAGGAGCCTGGGTAGGGCGAAAACAGCCTCCCCCACCTCCCTGGAAGCCTTCTGGAGGCTTCAGGGACCTTCAGGAGGCTTCCCTGAAGCTTCCAGAGGAGTCCAAAGGACCCTTGAGCAAACCGTAAGTGAATTCCGGTTTGCTTGGAGGGTCGTTTTAAGCGTTCCGAAGACTTCAGGGACTTTTAGGAGGTTTCCCTGAAGCCTTCGGAGCAGTCAAAACGAACCTCCGAGCAAACCAGAAGTCATTTCCGGTTTGCCCGTAGGGTCGTTTTGAGCGCTCTGAAGGCTTCAGGGAAGCTCATGAAACCTCCAGAGGGCCTCTTGGGGGGGGGGGCGGTGGAGGCTCTTTTCACCCTTCCCAGGCTCCTATAAAGCCTCTGGAGCCTGGGGAGGGCAAAAATGGCTTTAAAAAGGGTGAACTCAGTTGGCCAGCGCGCGCATACGTGCTGGGCAGCTGACAGGGCAGCGCCTCGCATGTCCTGACAAATGGCTCCGCGTACCACCTGTGGCAAGTGTGCCATAGGTTCGCCATCACTGGTATATAGTGTGATTCTTGAATGAAGACTTGCACTCTCATTTTGCTTGTTTTATTTCAATGTTAGGCTGATATATCTTTATACAACAAATTCAGATCCTGGAAGGATGATCCTACCATGGACAGGACATGCCCTTTTCTCAATAAAATCTATGAAGAAGATATCTTTCCATGCTTAACCTTTTCAAAAAGTGAGGTAATGCTTTGAAAACATATAGTGATACTTAGATTGGTTAGGTAATATGAAAGAATGTCTTTTAAAACAACTACCACCAAATACTTCGATATCTTCAGTTAAGTCCAAAATTCCCTCTTTTACCTGCAAAGTATTTCCACAGAATTATAGGTGTTTGTATTGCATAAACTGTAGCTCTGGACCACTTCACAATGAAGGTCAGAAATATTATTTCATGAGAAAAGTTTTCTTCCGGATTTGTTATTGAGAATTTCAAAACAGCATATTGAACCTTTGAATAGTTTCAGTTGATAAGGAGTCAATCTGCATATAGTCCACGATTAGTGACTGCCTCATTTAGTGATCCTGAAGTAACTTAACCAGTCTTCACATTTATGACACAAGTCTGTAAAGCAAAGGAAAGCTGAAGTAAGGTCATAAGCACAGTCCCAACTTCACTTTATAACTGCTTTGCTTAAACTGCAAGCTGTTTTGATGGAAAATATTGCAGTTAGTTTTACCAGATTATAATTTCTTTTGTTTCTCTTATTTTTGTACAATTTGCTATTCATCTTACTGCTCCTAAGAACTTACTCTGTTGAATACAGATATTGCATTGGTTCCTAATCTTATGAACCCAGAATTAGCTTCATAATTAACCAAGAATCTCTGGGCAGTTCTGCTACATTGCTATTCTTCTTTCCACTAGCATTAAAAGCTGATATGTTCATTAGTTTCTCAAATTGAAAGCCATGTATCTTAAAATATAAAATATTACACACTGAGAATGCTTTATTCTTGATCATAATCCATCAATGGGCAACCGTGATATCTGAGCTCTTGTTTGTAGGGTAGCCATGGGATACTCTAGCGTAGAAACAAAGAAGAATTGCAATTCAACTCTAAAATGGACTTTGCTTTCATCATCATCTCTGCCTATAAAAATTTGGAAGAAAATAATGTGAAATTTCCCAAAGATACTGGCCACCAAAATGTTGCCTTCCCTTGCAATGCAAATCTAAAGCTGGTTCTTATGGTAATGAATTGTATGGTTTGGCTCCTTTGGTGTTACATCCTGTGTTGTTCTGGTTTATATGAGAAAAACCATGATAGTGTCTAGGCTTCATGCAATTTCTGCTACTACCGGTAGTATAGCTTTAGAGAGGGTGGTGTTGGTGGCGGTGGCTGGATATATCATATTTTCATTCCTGTGCCTCTAAAGCAATGTTTCTCAAACTTGACCACTGAAAGATATATGGACTTCTACTCCCAGAATTCCCAGGGAGCCATGCTGGCAAGGAATTCTGGGAGTTGATGTCCATACATCTTTAAAAGGCCAAGATTGATAAACATTGATTTGAAGTATTGAAGATACATGCTTCATTTTGTCACAGATAAATTAATAATATCTCCAGACAGAGCTCATAGCATGCTTTGTCAAGCCTTGGGAAACACCTTGGGAAAACTACTACTTGCCTCTTTGTGGTCTATTTTCAGTTGGCCTCTGCTGTCCTGGAAGCTGTAGAAAACAATACATTAAGCATTGAACCTGTTGGTCTGCAGCCTGTTCGATTTGTAAAAGCTTCTGCAGTTGAATGTGGAGGACCCAAGTATGTTGCATTTTAAGGATCTTATGGTACTGGGAATATATTGCTGGGTTTTATTCTGGCAGCCAGAAAGAAATGACTAACAGATTTACACCAAAACAGAAACCCCATATATGCTGCATGGAAAGCTACAGGATGCACTATTTCTTTCTTAGCAAGACATGGATCTCCATCTTCTTTTATACAGAGAGGGAAGGTTGTGGCCCCTGCAGGTGTTACCAGGGCAAAAGCAGTTGATGTGCCATGAGAGAGATTAAGAAAGTAGACCGGGCTATTATTTTATGGGCTTTTATGGGCTTTTGATCAAGTTAGAAATCTAAGTAAGTCTGAGAATCACTATCACTCTGAGTCGTAATTTAGTTTATGGGGTTTAGATTAATAACCTGATTCTAGTTTCTTTTCTTTATAAAATCAGGAACATTAGTAACATTTACTGATGGTGATTCTGAGGCTGAATTAGAGATTATGGTTGTGAGAATAAATATTTTGTACGATTAAGAATAATTATGTAATGGAAGAGAACAACTTAATTTCACTTTCTAATATTTACTTGTAAGACAAATAATTATAAAAAGAATACATAGATGACGATACTGGCACATGTTCTAATATTTGCATAACAGCTTTTTATTTTAAATGTTGAGTCTTTGTTTCCAAAAAACAATACTTTGTTAACATCTGCATTATATAATGTCAGTGACATGCAGGGGTTATAAAGCACATTTATGTACACTGATTATCTTCTTCGTTTTGGTAGTTGCCTAGAACTATTACCATGTATCTGATGTGCTTCAGTACTTGGAAGGGAATCTTTGTATATCCCAGGCTCTGCAGATTTGACACTTAATTGGCTCAAGAACAAGGAATGACTCTTCCTGTCTCCATACTTTACTGTGCTTTCTATATTTTCACTCTTTTATACCCACCCCTACAAATTACACATCACCTTGGCTATATCCCCATTTTTATGGCATAAGGAAATCTCCCCCCCCCCTCGGGTCAGGCATTCCACTGATCTCATTTCCCCCATGGCCCTCCATTGCATCAGAAGCTTACTTCAGGTAGTACTTCAGGTGGAACTTCTTATCATTAGGTAACTAACAAGAGATGAGCAGCTAGCTACTTCCATAGATAACACTGTGGCTGTGTTCATACATTATACTAGGCCAGTGTTTCTCAACCTTGGCAACTTGAAGATGTCCGGACTTCAACTCCCAGAATTCCCCAGCCAGGATTCGCTGGCTGGGGAATTCTGGGAGTTGAAGTCCGGACATCTTCAAGTTGCCAAGGTTGAGAAACACTGTACTAGGCTGTAACCCTTGCAAATCACCACAACTGGGTTCATAGAAATACCAAATGACAACAAAGTGAAGGGGTCTCAAGTCTGGAATAGTTGAGATGCTTTTAGGGGGAATTTCTTTTTTAAAAAAATTGCAAAGATCACTATAAAGGACAATTGTGTCTGGAATTGTAAATTTTACCTATGTGTTGTTAACAGCTTTACAAAACATTGTAAACACTGAGCAGATCAGTTCATAATTTGCAATAATTTATGTCAAAGTTGTGTAAAAATGGATGACAGGCTCTTTGGTAAACAACTGTATCATAATTAGAGTGTTCATGTAAATTAAATCATAAACCATCTTTTAAAACTGTTCCATTCTGTTGACAGGAAATGTGCTCTCAGTGGACAAAGTAAATCCTGCAAGCATCGAATCAAGCTGGGGGACTCGGGAAACTACTATTATATTTCTCCTTTCTGTAGGTATAGGGTAAGTGTCGAGCTCTAAATCACGGTTTGTATATTTGGATCAGGCAGGTAATTGAACGTGTGGCATTCTAATTCTTTATCCCCCTCCTTTTCTCCAGATCACATCAGTGTGTAATTTCTTCACATACATTCGATATATTCAGCAGGGGCTTGTGAAACAGCAGGATGGTAAGTTAAGACTAAGGCCTACTGTAAGAAAGTTGTTTTATTTCTTAGCAGGGCTGCTATGTTTTTGCAGCAGGTTGCAGATTTTCAAAAGTGTATTTTTGCTATATAAACCAAGAACTTGGGGAAGTTGTAATGCTCCTACATTACCTCTGGAACTGTGTCTAAACCCTCCTACTTTGCTGCTTTTTTATGTTCCCATATGGCATAAGTTAGGAAGAGGAATTTATCTTTCATAATTAAGCTAACAATCATCTGTGCAAATTTCAGAGGGACAATATGTCATAAAGCTTTTAATTTCTAGACAATCAGTAGGCTTCATATAAATATATCAACAGATTTTTGTGACAGATTGTCTGTATCAAGGGAAGGTGGGGGAAGAAAAATAGAAAACTATGTTTCATTCTTCTAAACTGGGAATACACCAGTTTTCCTATTCTCTTAGTTCTTTTGTAAATTTTCCATATCTGCACTGCACTTGGGGATTAAACTACATAAATTATTTAAAAGTTAGATTCAAGCATGCAAACTGATTTTATTTTATACTGGTAAAACAGTTTTAAAGATGTAAGCATCATCAATGTACTGTCACTTAAAATCTATTTTGCATGGTCTCAGTATTTTTATATGAAAAATGTTGTGAGAGATTTGATATATTCATTCTTAAATCGTTAAATATCAGTTAAATACTCTGTCATAACCTTTTATATACACAGTATACACAGTTGTTAGTTCTAATTTTGTGTTAATGTTTTACCAAACTTTAAGACCTACAGTATTAGTGTAAAAAGTGGAAAATGTTATTTTGAAATTTAGATGTTTTTATCTCTGTCCTTGTAGGTGCATCTAAAAAAAACCCTAAATGATTGCACAATCCTAAAGTAAAGAAATATTTTTATATAAGTAAATAGTTTTAAGGCAGGAAAAATATAATTAACATAGTGCAGTTGGTAAAGATTGAGGTGTCATTAAATTTCACCCCAAAATCTTGAATTAGTTTGAAAGATGAATTGAATGATAGGCTATGTAATCAAAAGTGGTTAGACATAATGCTATCCTTAATATAAAATACATGGATTTTTTTCCAACCAGCACCTCTCAGTATCTTATATTTAAATAGTACTTCTAGTATCTGAAAACTCAGATTTAACATTGCTAAATATCTTTGTTCGTTGGGAACTTTTAAAGAAGCATTTTTTTCCACAACATCTCCTTTTCTTTTGCACAGTGGACCAGATGTTCTGGGAAGTAATGCAACTGAGGAAAGAGATGTCGCTGGCAAAACTTGGCTATTACAGGGAGGAGCTGTAACTCCAGCATTTCTGGTGCCTGCATGAACTTCCATAACTGTACATATATTTGAGCCGGTTCTATATCTATGTCTATTTATTTTAAAATGGGTCCAAGATTATGTGCAAAATTGCACTACATACTCCTATAATTCAACAGAATAATTTTACACAAGAGATTAAAGCTGGCAAGGCAAGAGAATTTTCAGGTATACTTGTGACTATAACTTATGACTGAGAAATTCAGATGAAACACTGCTCAAGATTTATGTGCTTTTTTGTGTGTTCTAGAGAGTTTTTAATATAAAATTTCAGCTTAATAAAAGGTTAAATCGGAACTCCCTGGGTCTGAAACATTCTTTAAAAAAATGTGTGGTTGGTAAAATATATGAAAGAAAGTGATTATTTTTACCAAAAACCAGTAATCGAGGGCCTGAAATGATTCTGGATAAATGGTGATTAATTAGTGCAAGTGGGGTATAGCAAATGTTCATACTGAAGCATACATTTCCATTAAGAGCTGTTTGCAATAAAATGTGGAGATGAATTAAAAATAATATCAACTACTGCTGATTTATCTTCAGAAGTATTGAGTGTCTGTGAATGCTTTCATCTTCTGATTCTACTTAGCAAAATTATTTGAAGTATTTTTCTTTTCAGTTTACAATATTTGCTTTGTTGGGAAATCAAACAGAAACATAGTCTCTAAGGAACATGGGGCTGTTTTTTGTGATTAGAGAATGAATAGAAAGGAGTTCCTGCTGAAGAAAACAACATGGAAAAGGTTCATCAGCTTTGCCCTTGTCCCAAAGCAACGCTCCCACACCAATAGCCGCTGAATAGACATCAGGTACTGTCAGTACTGATGAGATCCCAAAGGACTCTGATTCTTATTGATTCATCACCTTTTCTTTTGTTTGAGCATGGCTAAAAATACTCTCAAATCATTAACTTCACTATTACTTCTCTTTCCAATACTGAAATTTAATCATACCTTTTCTATTTCTAGTTGAGGTTTATCTTCCACTTACTATGCATTACACAGGTTGCTACACTGAAGCAAATACTGGGATATTTAATCATTTCTTGGTCATTAGGCTCCATATTGCAAAATAAAAGCTACGGAGTTGACAGATTTTATCTGAATGGTAGCTCTCTGTATCTTGCAGTACTATAAACCAGTTTTTCTCAACATTTTTCTCTGAGAGATTCTTGAAATAATTTTCAGTCCTTAGGAGACCACTGGATAAAAATTGCAAAAAAATACAAAAACTGCACAATATAATACAATATAGTTTTATAACGTTTATACCAAGAACAACCATTGTGTTGCATATGAAGTTAAAAGACATTTTTTTAATCGTGCAAAGCCAGATTGCTGTAGTCCCTTTCTTTACCTTACCAGAAATGTTTTAGTTTTTTAATGCCTATGCTAGACAATTTTGCTATATTCAAGGTCTGTATTTTTCTGTTCCCCCTAGCTATGAATAGTATCTTGGGCCATGTGGAGCCACTTTTCTGGTTTTTGGGAATGCTGGTTTCTGTAGTTGAGCATTAAAATCATCGTCATGATATCTGAAAACTGCAGCTGATTCTCTGGGCATGTCATTAACAAGTTTCAGCTCTATTGTTCAGGTAGCGGCAACAGCTGCATGTGCTGCTTTCCCAGCTCAGTATTGGAGTACTTTCTCACGCTCACACTCCTGTCACATATCTATGTACATAATGCATCTACAGTTATGCTACTTGTAAACGTAAGAGGAAGGACTCCAGCAAAATATGCAACTTTTATTGCTTTCTTAGTTGCACATCAGTTGGAAAGTACCTTGAATCTGAGAGCAAAGGTCCTTAAAATGAGGAAAGAAGAAAAATCTGCTACTATTTGCCTGCCTGCAAAAAAGAAATAAGTCTATCTTTTCTCCTAAGAATAGATAGAATCTCTTAAGGCAAAAATGAACAAATTGATGCATGGGCACACTTGGCAAATTACTGAATTATTTGAGAATTAATCAGTATGCTTTTCCTGCAAGAGAAATAGGATGATAGAATGAGCAGTATATTTGAAGCTCACTGAAAATAATATGTCTAGTTGGATTGGGGCTTTTTGTTTTATTTTTGAGTGTGTGGAAACTCTTCTTTTGTGCCCATAGGTGTGATGGGTAAAAAATTGACATTAAGTATCTGAAGAAGGAATATTGAAGATGCTACTGTTTAATTTCTAATGTGATCCCTTTTTCCTATGTATCAAAAGATGGGTAAAATTGAACATTTTGGGATCATATTGACATATTGAGCCAGTGATAGCAGGTGAGGTGACAAAAGTAATAGTTTATTTTTTTCTGCCTTAAACGCTATTGTTAATTTAAATATAATGAAAGATGGTATAAAAGCCTTTCATCAGTATGTTTTGAATTTTAAGTAGATTGTGTTTCCTATAAAAATTTAAAAAAATTTAAAAAAATGGCAAATCATATTTCACAATTTGATGGTTGGCATACCCAGCATTAAAAACATGAAAACAAACATCCACAAATTGAATACAAAGCAAAGGAGAAAGACAACAGAAAACAGAAAAGAGTAAATGTAGTTTAGGGTTGGACTGTGGAGTCCTTGATTCTGTCTGAACCTGGTTATGTGCTTGCAGACATTTCATTACATCAGTGTGCATCATCAGTGCAAATCATTAGCGCATTGGTGAGATGATGGAAGACTGCAAGCAAATAGCTAACCTCAAAGAGAATTGAAGACTCCAGAGACAACAGCAAAATCTTCAGAACTTAAAACCTACTAGTAGTGAAAGCATGGTTAGAGATATGATAACATGTCTTGCGAAATATATTCCAGAAGTGTCAGCTGAATCCAGCTGAGGGAGATTAATCTAAGGCCCACTATGAATTAAATTTCAAATAGACTTGAATCTTGGGATGGGTTAGCCATAATCTGCATGTTAATCTTGGATGCATCTTCAAACAATTTATTCAAGATCTGCATTTGTAAAATGCCGCATTTTTCGGAGTATGACACACCTATTTCCTTCAAAAAAGAGGCTGAAAATCTGGGTGCATCTTATACACTAAATACAGCATTTTTTGCCTCCCAAAACCCCACCCTCTTCACCAAAATGGCTTTGCAAAGCCTTTAAGAGGCTTTCTGAGTGCTCCTGGGGGCTGGGGAGGGCAGAAATGAGCAAAGAATGGGCCGTTTTTTGCTCATTTTTGCCCCCCCCCCGGTCCCCAGAAGCACTCTATAAGCCTCCTAAAGGCTATCCATGCCCTTTTTTTGACAAAAACCGGGTAATTTTTGCTCATTTTTGGAGACCCCCCCCCCCCAGGAGCACTCTACAAGCCTCCTAAAGGCTATTCATGCCCTTTTTTGGGGAAAAATGGGCCCATTTTCATGAAAAGGGCTGTTTTTGGGAGGACTGCAGAGTGCAAAAACTTTTTTTTCAATTTGCCTCTTCAAACCTTGGTGCGCCTTATACTCCAGTGCATCTTATACTCCAAAAAATACAGTAACTATACAGAGTGTTATTTGATTTTATATTTAAAAACACAGCCATTCTTATAGAAGAACCCACAAGTATATTTTAGTGTATAGGCAGTCCTCGACTTAATCATTTGTTTAGTGACTGAAATTACAAGGACACTGAAAAAAGTGACTAATGACTGCAGGATCCAATGTGGGTGGGTCATCACGGCCAGAGGTTTAGTCTTCCAAGTTTTCAGACTCATGCTGGAGGCCATCCTCAGGGAATTTCTCTCTGTTGGAATATGTAGTTTGGGCTATTCTATGCTTCATATAAGGTACAACATAAATATGAAGCATAGAATAGCTCAAACACATATTCCGGTAGAGAAAAGTTCTCTGAGGATGGGTGCTAGTACGAGCCCGAAAGTTTGGAAGACTAAACCTCTTGTCTCAGTGACTGACCCAGATTGGGTCTTGTAACATTATCCTGAGACACACACATGTGCCTTCATTCGTGACTTATGATTATTTCTCACACTTACAACCATTGCAGCATCAAGGTGGTTACGTGATCAGAATTTGGGTGCTTGGCAACCGGTTCGTGTTTAACTCAGTTGCAGTGTCCCAGGTTCATGTGATCACCTTTTGTAGCCGCCTGACAAGCAGTCAATGGGAAAGCCAGATTCACTTAACAACTGTGTTACTAATTTAACAACTGCAGTGATTCACTTAACAACTGTGGCAATTAAGGTCATAAAATGGGGCAAAACTCGCTTAACAATTGTCTCGCTTAGCCACAAAAAATTTGGGCTCAATTGGGGTCATAAGTCGAGGGTTATCTGTACTTCACTATACTCAGAAGTTGGCAAGACTTTATAAAGTTAATTTCAATAAAATATTTATGGATGGAATGTGCTGATCTTAATCTTGCATAGTTGGAAGTTGACCAATGTCCCTGTGTGTATTTTTCTTTGAACTATTTTGTCCCCTTCAAGATGCAGCATTATGTTTTTCCATGTTTCAGTGAAATCCCAGATGAAGACATCACAAAGGAATCCCTCCTTTATGTCTTTCTGGAAGGTTTAGGGTTCAAAATGATGAAAGATGCAAAAGAGAAAACAGCAAGGCCAGCAGTGGCATTCTTCCCCACCTTCAAAAATAAATGCCTCAGAAATGCCGCCAAAGAGGAAAATTCAGATGTCTTTAAAAAACTTTTGGAGGATGGTCTTTGGTAGCTGCAGGGGGAAGGGAATTAAAGAAAAGGAATTTTCAATTAAAAAAAAGCTAAATTGACTTACATTCCAGACTAACACCTCTAAGATGTTAGAAGTGCTAAACTGGACAAGCAAAGAGCTGTACTTATTGAATGACGAAGAAATAATTTGGAGCTCTGTTGATATCAATGCTGGTGACACTGATAACATTTTGATATCTCCATCAAATAACAGTAAATTCATTTGTCTCCAACAAAGCTTGTGATTAATATAAAAAAGACTGCCATCAAAAGTTCTGAGAAAGAATGCAAGTACACCAATCTAATTTATCATGAATCGATTGAATATCTTAACAGATATTTCCAGGCCTTGCTACACTAGCATCAGTTTTTTTTAAAAATGTATTCAACTGTGACCACACTAACATTGTTGCCAAATCACATTTTCATATCTTGAGATCTAAATTTTGGTCATGCCAGATTAGCGCCCTCATGCATCTCAAATCATGGACAGGAACAGAGAGGCTTTGTTACGGACCAACCTGGCATTCAATACCAGCAGCCAATGGAGTCCAGGGCCACATAAGGTCCTCTAACAGGACATTGGAGATGAGGTCGTGTTTTATATATCTTTGTTTTTTTCATAATAATACCCTAATTCTACAAAACAACAACAACAACCAGTTTGCTGTTTTAGTTATCTTAATAATTCTTAGGTCCTTGGTTAGTATCTGACTTATTAAGTTTTGACCACTTAGACAGTGGCATACTATAGCATACTCACACATAATTTTAACTGCACATTACTACATTCTTTTATAAACTAATCTCCAGTTTCTAGCTCTTTAGGTCATGATAGTAAAGTACTTGTTAATTTATGGAAAATTATTCTAAATCAAATAGTGACAAATCTGTGATTTACACCAAAACTATGTTGTCATGATAGCAGTGTGAGCAATCTTATAATAACATTCACCTGGCCTTGAATCAAATTACTGTTTAAAAAAAAAGATTTCGGCTGTGGATAATTTATAATTTTATTTGCTATACCATAAGGAAAAGTTGTAACTGATACTATTCAATAACAAATGGTGTACAAAAATCATAAGAGTTAAACTGGAGGAAGAAGATGAAATGTTATACTGCTGGGAACTTTAAAAAGTCTAATTGACACCAAACTCTTATAATTCTCAACATGTGGCAATTGAGTCTTGTTATCCATTACAATTGGAGTCGTTATCACAACCATTTGGAAGACACAATTGGAGAAGAGTACTTAATGTAATAGTGTTTCCAGGGTGATATCTTGTTTTCTACAGCAAAACTACTGAACACTTTATTACATTATCAGTTTTTGTGAGCTATAATCAACTTCATCAGTTGCATGAAATAGGAACATGAATTCAGCCCTAATTGGAGGAGAAAAAG
The DNA here is from genome assembly GCF_051295495.1 of Thamnophis sirtalis. Lineage (NCBI taxonomy): Eukaryota > Metazoa > Chordata > Lepidosauria > Squamata > Natricidae > Thamnophis > Thamnophis sirtalis. The sequence continues at coordinate 46,335,327 of NW_028261389.1, read as the reverse complement.
AATAATGAGATTAGAAGACATGAACTGGAGAAGACACAAAGCATGCTAATTATTTTGTAAGCAATTCAGTTTTTTATTCTCAATGCAGATTTGTATTGTTATGGACATACTTTGTTAATGACTGCACATAAAGTAAGAGATCAATAATCCCACAAGATGGCAGCATTTAAATTTAAATGTGGGACTACTCTGCAGAAAATATAATTGCATTTAATACCACTAATTCCCAAAACAAAAAGGCAAGGTGTTACACCTTTTCAATCATTTTCTTATTTTCTTATTTGTTGGTTTTATTTAATACAGACACATGGGCATCTATTCGTCAAACAACCAAACAAATGCAATTTAAATATATGCATCAGACACTGGGACACAAATATGTAAGGTGGCAATAGCGTCACCATACATATATCATTATTTTGGTGTCTGCTATGGTGCACTAGAGACTGTTTCAGCACATTTTATTTATTTCTGTTGGTTCAAAGAAAGTTGTAACTACAGAGACTTCAGTAATAAGCTGTAGATAAAAGCTAATTATCAGACAGTAATTCACTACAACAAAATGTAATGCTGTTTCTAAAAACTTGCTTTAGTTTGTGCCATGATTGGATTTCGGTTCAAAAGAATTTTGTATTTATATTTATTAGTTTGTCAAACATGTACAAGACAGCAGGTATAAATATAAACATGGATATGAATGAAAGAAATGAATACAAATAAATGGGGACCGTATTCTTTAAAAAAATTGTTTTTCAGGTTATGATTATTTTCTGAAATATATTCCCTAGTAAAATAATAGTAAAAATAAAATATATCACAACAACTTATAATAGTTATAATTCTGTTCATAATATAATCCCAATTGCAGTATTAATCAACAATCAAAGCCACACAAAAACATAAGAACAACCAAATTGCTTGAAAAGATTTCCATCTCCTAGTTTGAAGACAAGTTTTTTGATGTCTCAAATGCTCACTTTCTTCTCCCTGTATCAGTAAATCTCAGGTTTACAATCCAACTGAACAGAACAATTGAACCAGAGATCAAGGAACATCTGTATTATTTCTTCCTTCTTATTTCTCAATTGGAAATTACTTCCTCTACTGAAAGAATTGGGAACTTGGAACTCTAAAATGTTGCACAACTACAACTCCCAGCAGCCTCAGTGAAGGACATGGACACAGTTTCCTCACTCCTATGGAAGAAAGTTTGGGCTAGTAAAACAAGCAAGATGCGCTAATTTACAGAAAACGGCCTTTCTTTAAGGCAGTGTTCTTTTGTTTAAGTAGAAATCAGAAGAAGAAAGTATTGAAAACAGTATAGGCTGGATTTGTTCAATAATAATAAACACCAAAGAAGAGATTAAGAAAGCATAAAGAATACCTGGTACAATTTTTTCACTTTGAATGAATTTGTCAGCCTCTGTTTTGCTGCTTGTTTTCGGCTGCCATTGAAACGGGGAGGTGGGCATTGTTTCTGGGTGGGGAAGTGTCAGCACTGGAGAGACTGAATAAAGGGAGGTGTTCTCACCATCTACTGCGCATGCTGCAGATAAAGGATTTGCCGCCCAGACCAACTGTCAGGCATACCAGCCTGATGATGTTTTTTGAAGATGTCTCCCACATGACACCTGTGGGGTGTACTGATTGGATTATGGACAAAGGTTTCCAGGGGGAGGGGGTTGGGTCACATATTGATATCTATGATTACGCGCGCTTTTGCCTCAGACCTCACTTTGCTTAGCTACTATCTACTTATGACCAGTAAAAGAACTCTTAATTCTGCAAAATGGAGTTGAGGGGTTTCTTTCTTGGTTACTGAGTGAAGCAGCCTTGACAGAATTCAGTATATACGTATATCAATTATAGTAATTGTTTATACTGCAATTTTTTTGTTTATACAGATAATTTAGCAGATGAAAAGGACGTATTTATTTTTCCTGTATGTTCTCTTCTTTTGGAGACTATATCAGGCAAATATTACACATAGCTACTTAGCATATAGCACATAGCATATTACATAGCTACTTTGTTATGAGTAATGAACCCAATGGGGCTACCAAATCTATGCTGCAAAAATCCAGACTGTAGTAGATGTCAGACTGTAGTTAATTATATTGATTTTTGCAGGCTGTTCTACAGGTAACAATATTTGTTTAATTTTAGAAATATTTATTTTTTAAAGGAAGAGAACAATTTTGTGGTTATAAGAGACATAATTAGGAGAAAGGGTAGTCTACTTGATAGTAGGATAATTTTGGAAAGTGTTAAAGCAACTTTCTCTGGCTAAGTGTATGGATAAAAGTTGAGATTCTGGAGAAGAGAATAATTTTTAATGAATTACAAAAAGATAGGATTTTCTCCATTTGAAGATTTTGCTATTGAAATGAGCTTCCTAGGGAGACAACTACCATGTCAATTGCTCTTTTTTTAGTCTTCATAATTCCCCCCCCCCCCAGTTTGATTTAATGACTGTTCCATATTGGAATTCTAAATTTTATGTTTTATGTGCTATTTATTCATTCTATATATTTTAAAGTTATTTTTATCTTTGATTTTTAGAAACTTGATGGTTTATGCCATTCTATGGATGTTTATATTGTAATGTGTGATATTTTAAACTGCCCAGAGAAACAATTATCCTTTCCCCCAAACCTCATTATTACAAAGAATCAGTATAATATAATAATAATAATAATGTGTGAGATTACAGCACCACAGAATTATGCAACATTATAAAATGATCACATAAAGAGAACATGGAGAAGTGGATTTATCTGTGAATCAATGTTCCCTCTAAGCTGCACGGGTGCGCGGCCGCGCACATGGCAACAAAACACCACACAGCAGTTTCCAACTGCCGCCCAGTGGTTTTTGTGAGACGTCTTCCATGATAATAGGAGAGGAGAGCCAGCCTGGAGACAGCAATCACAAGGCAGAAAGTGGCTGAGAGAAGGGGTGCGGGGGTTGGGAGAAGGCATGGGACGGGCTCCCAGCAGCAGCTGCTCAGATTTGCCATTTGAGAGAGAGGGGGGGAGAGGGAGGGAGGGGGGAGAATGCGAGTGTGTGTATCCCTCCTTCCTTCAGCCCAACCCTCTCGCTGGCATTCTGGCCAGACGAGAGGGACTGCAGAGGGTCTCCTTGAGTCTAGGGCAGCGAGTCATTCGATGGGAAAGTTGCCTCTTGGAAGGAATGACCCGGCTTGGCTCCCGCTTCGTCTCTCCTGCCTCTTCGCTTCTCCGTTTGGTCGTCGGGCGGCAGATCGAAAGCGGGAGCCAAGCCGGGTCATTCCTTCCAAGAGGCAAGTTTCCCATCGAATGACTCGCTGCCCTAAACTCAGGGAGACCCTCTGCAGTCCCTCTCGTCTGGCCGGGATGCCAGTGAGTGTGTTGGGCTGAAGGAAGGAGGGATACTCACACTCTCTCCCTCTGTCTCTCTCTCTCTCTCTCTCCCTCTCTCTCTCATTAAGAGAGAGAGAGATAGTTGGTGGGCAGGCTTAGCACTTTGTTAAGTTTGTTTCTCTTTGTGTTATGTATATATACATGTCTCCATGGATGCAATTGTGCAAGCATTTTTTTTTCCTCTTTAAAAGAATTTTTGGATTTCTCCTCCCCAAATCTTTAAGACTGAAAGAGTTAGAGTTGAAATATAAAGAGATTGTCAATCGCCATACTTTTAGATTGATAGGCAATTATGGACTATCTTGATTATATCCTCCTTAGAAAGAATATGCTACTGTATGGTTGAGAAAAAGATCAAACTTCATTCCATGGAAACCCAACAAAGTTCATAGGGAGGGTTTCTTTCTACAATGGGCTTCTTGGGTCAAGAGTGAATATCAGTTATCAAAAAGGTAGGTAGAAAATTAAGGAGGCAATAGGCAATTGCAAAAAGGGAAGCCAACTTTCTGAATTCTGTTTCTTTGCACTTAGTGACTTATAAATAGACTTAATGTTCTGAAAACCTGACCTAAATTACTATGTATTTTAAATAGCTGTAAAGCTATGCCGAAAAAGTTATTCTCACGGTATTGTGATAAATTCAATAAAAAGAAGGGAATTCTTGATGAACCTAAGGAGAAATGAGAGTATTGGATAGTAAATGGACAAATAAAATTACAAATCAAAGAGAATATTTGCACCTCAGGGTTGAAATGAGATGTTCTCTCTTACTCTTTTCTCTTCCTCTCTTCTCTCTCTGTCTCTCTCATCCTCATTCTCTTTGTTTCTCTTCTCTTTCTCTTTCTTTTCCATTCTTCTGTCATTTTCTCTCTCCTTCTCTGTCTCTTTCTGTCTCTCTTCCCTCTTTTTTTCTTTCTCTTTCCCACTCTTTTATTATTTCTCTCTACCGCCCAATCTGTCCCCATACTTATCTTCGACTGATCATGTTTGCAATAATTTACCTTCTTTCCCAAATAGACACAGTTCCCTTACCGGATCCCTCACTCACTCAAACACACACACACACACACACACACACACACACACACACACACACACACACACAAACAAACACTCACACACACACACTCACACACACACACTCACGCACGCACAAAACCATTTTTCTCCATTCCAATTCGGATCCTATAAATCAATTGCTCTGTGAAACATCTGTGAAAAAAATTCAGGTGCTCAGGCATGAAAATGTGCCGCTCAAACACTATACTTTTCCGCACACACTGAAAAAAAATTAGAGGGAACATTGCTGTGAATGTTAAAATAATAAAAGTAACTACAGTGTAAAATGTAAAAAGTAGTTACAGCATGTGCTTATTTCAATAAACCAGCTGAGCTGCTACTCTACTGTGATGATGTTGATCACGTGGTTTTCCCTTAGGCCATGAAAAACCTTTTTGGCTTTGTTGATCATGAATGACTCCACTATTATCTGCTGGGCCAAGCAGCCAGCCAGCCATCAGCCCCACCTTTTTTGAAAGCCATATTCAGGCTGCACTCACTGTGAATCGCTGTGACCTATATTACAGCTTTAAGCCTGGAGGGAATGAGGCTCTCCTAGTCTTGAGCATTATCCTGTGATTGCTCTGTAGCGTCAATATTTCTCATAGAAAGAGAAGATTGTAATAATCTTTCTCTCTCATAAATGAGGCATACATTTGAAGATGAGGAAAAACTGCTCAACAGACAATTTACAAAACTTTACATTGGATTGGTGATTATATGATATGATTAATGAAAGTGCATCTGTGGCTTTAGGCCAAGAGTGGGCTAGATTCCAGCTCTGTAGTACTCTTACTTCAAAATGGCAGGAAACCAGTAATATCAATTATTGCCAAAATAGCTCCAAGGGCCACAAGAGAACTGGAGCCACAGGGAAGGCAACTCTTTTCGGCTCATGAAATTAGATCAATGTCTCTCCAATGTCTTTTCAACCGTTTCCACTGTTTTTCCTCTGGGCGGGCATTTAGAGGCAATTCTCCCTTGCTGTGATTCAATAAATCCTAATGTGGTTATATACCCCAGTGAAAAGATCTCCCTTTCTGACCACGTCCCAGATTCTGCTCATTTATTCATTTATATTATGTGGCAATTAAAAATAATCTTATCAAATTATTCTAGGAACACTTAAAATATGTCCATACAGTATAAAGATGCAGATCTCCATCCTTTTTAACAGAGGAGACTCCTTTTTACAATGATTTTTTAAAAAATGCCCCCCCCCCGTTAATATCAGATGCTTTATTTGAAATCTTTTAGAAAAGCTATTTTCTTTGACTTTCAAATGGCACTTAAGTGCTTAAATGCACACATTTGTACATATAAAGACTGATATTTATAAATGACTAGGAATTATTAGTGGCCTATCACAGAATTACAGAATTGAAAGAAACCTTGGAGCATGAAAGCTCGCTTAGAGTTTGTCTCTCACAGTCTGAGTCCTTCAGGTGCTTTTTTGCAAACCACAAATGGGCTTTCATGTGTTTTGCACTGAGGAGAGGCTTCCATCTAGCCCGGGGGTGTCAAAACTCAATTTCATTGAAGGCTGCATCAAGGTTGCATTTGACCTCGGAGGCCAGGTGGGTGTGGCTGGGGTGGGCGTGGCCAGCCATGACAGCCTCCTGCAGCCCTCTGCCAGCAAAAATGGAGGTTGGGGGGGGAGTTCTTGGTCACTTCTCTTATTACGGCCCTTCTGATCGCTCAGTTTGACTGGGCAACCAGCTCTTGGAAGAGTCCTGGTTGTCCCTGTGCTCTTAGGAACCTTCAGTGCAGCAGAAATTTTATTGTAGCCTGTAACACAGTGGTCTCCAACCTTGGCAACTTTAAGACTTGTGGACTTCAACTCCTAGAGTTCCTCAGCCAGCAAATCTGGCTGAGGAACTCTGGGAGTTGAAGTCCACAGGTCTTAAAGTTGCCAAGGTTGGAGACCACTGCTGTAACAGATCTGTGCCTTATAATAATCCTGTCTCTGAGCTCTACAGGCAGTTTTCTTGACCTCATAGCTTTTGCTCTGCTACAGTATGCATTGTCAGCTGTGATGTCTTGTATAGAGAGGTATGTGCCTTTCTAAATCATATCCAATCAATTTAATTTACCACAGGTGGACTCCATTCAAGAAGAAACATATTAGCAATGATCAGGAGAAATGGGAGGGACTAGAGCTAAATTTCATGTGTTGTTGCAAAGGGTCTGAATACTTATGCCAATGTGATATTTCAGTTTTTTCTTTTTAATAAATTTAGTTTTAGTTTAGTTTAGTTTTAGCGCATGTGCGAGATCCGGATGGACATTTTTAAAATTCTGTTTTCACTTTGTCATTATGGAGTATGTATGTAGATTAGTGAGGAAAAAAAAGAATTTCAACAACCGTAGAATCAGGCTACAGCATAACAAAATTGACAGAACTGAAGGTGGGTCTGAATACTTTATGAATGAACTGTATAGAAGTTATAGGTGTAATTAAAAATGGAAGGGCTAAAAGGTATGTCATGAAGTTTGAACCAGTGTCGTCTAGACAGTTGTGGATATGTATGAAAGTAGGAATTCATATGTTCTTGATCGTTGTATATTATGTTTTAGGGCAGGAGTGTCAAACTCGATTTCATTGAGGGCAGCATCAGGGTTGTTGTTGATCTTGGGGGGCGTGGCTGGGGGCATGGCCAGCTTCCTTGCTTCCCTCCTCATTCTGCTCTGCCTTCCTTCTTCCCATTCTCATTTCTCTCCCTTCTTTCTTCCTTTCCTCCTTCCCTCTCCTTTTCCTTCCCTTCCTCCCTCCTTCTCATCTCCTTCCTTCCGTCCTCTGAGGGGAGGGGGAGAGATTGGCAGCGCTGCCGGTCGCCATGCTTATCACAGCTATGGCTTTCCCATGTGCAGTGAAGGGGGTCCCAGTGAGAGGGAAGCCACACGGGCTGCAAGGTTGAGCCAGCAAGCAGGCCATGGAGGTGCTGATGGTGGGCACAGTGCTAATCTATAACTGGATGGTGGCCATCCGGCCTGGAACAGGGTGAGCCTTAGATCTGCAGGGCTACCTGGAACCAGCTGGGGGCTGCCCCCACTGCCTCGTCCCTGCCCTCTGGGCGTGTGCACAGGAGGCAGCAAGTGCCCAGGGTATGGAGCCAAAGTGGCGGGGCAGTCCCTCACCGGCTGCAGTGCAACCCCATGGATCTAAGGTTCCAGCCTGGATGGCGGCCATCAAGTTATAAATCAGTACTTAGTTGCCCTGGCCTGGGGCCAGGGTGGAGGCACTGGGGCCAGTCCTTTGCTGTTTCCAAGGCAGCCCTGTGGCCCAGATTTTGCCACATTGCAGGCCAGATCTGGCCCATGGGCCGCAAGTTTGACACCCCTGTTCTAGGGAATGATGATAGTGAATCAGGAAAAAATGGGGGAAATTATACAACATTCTGAATTGAAAAGGCCATTAGAGTAGATATTCCAAATATTTTGCTACCACCCATTCATTCAGGAACAGTGATTGTGATTAGTACTGTAGAAGACTATGAAGATTATGGATTAAAATGAACATCTCCTGAAAAACATTATCAATTCATCACATGGCAATCGCATCAGATATTTCTGTGGAGTAATCTGTTTAATTATAATTATGAACAATTGTAAGAATCTTTAGGTCTTTTAGTGTGATGCTTTGAATGGTAAGAAATATGATGCACAAGCAGAGGTGGGTTCCTCCCAGTTCAACCAAATACGTAGTAACTATCTGGAGCGTACTGGTTCCATCCTCGGCGGTGCCATCTTGATTTTCTGTTCTGCACATGCGCAGAACGATCATCATTGAAAAAATGGATTTCCCCCCTTTTTAATGTTGTGCGCATGCAAAGACTTTTTAAAGGCTTAAATGCTTTTTCATCCATTTTGCATCAATTCGGGAATTATTTTAAAATTCACATAGCAAATATTGGTGTTATACATTTTATGTCTATCCTCAATATACGCATATCTCTATAAGCAATGTTGCCCAATTTAAACTATTTGTGCTATTTTCAGCAATACATGCAGTTTTTTGAATATTTTATTCTACCATTTCAGATACACATACAGGTGCAGACATATTTTTGTGTGAATGTCAGAGAGAACTGGATTCCAGTTCATGTATTGATTTGAAAAGGAGCAATTAGCTAAGTTCATTTGAAAAAAAACCCCAATCAAATTATTTTCATATTTGAACCAAATGTGTGCTGACTGCATTTTAGCATATACAACTATGTACTTTGCAATCAGCACACTCATTTTGTTTAGAAAATGCTTTTATAGCCCTTCCCTGCAAACTGTTTTTCAAACTCCCTGAAACATGTTTAAGGAGTTGCTGATTGCTTTCCCTTTCAGTAATCTTTGCATCAAACCACAAATGGCTTTTTAAATGGGTAGGGAGTCACTGTTTGTTTGGAATGCAGTTCATAAAAAACTGAGGTCTCCATATATTTTAAAATATATCATTGCACTGGATATTACTTTTATTATTTACTTTTTTAAATATATGGTTTCTTTGCCTCACTCCCCCCTCTCAGTATTTTAAAATTGTATTCAGAAATACTAAATAGTCTGATAAATGTGCAGAGACAAATATCTCTACAATAAAATTGAGATGTATCGTATTTTTCAGAGTATAAGACGCTCCGAAGTATACGACACACCTAGATTTTTGGGGAGGAAAACAAGGGGAAAATATCTGCCTCTGCCTCCCAGCAATTTGCCTCCTTGCAACAAACAGTACAGACAACATACACTGTTTGTAGTGTTATATTTGAGATTATACTTGTACACATGCTGTTAAAATTGATGTGCTTTCTGGAAGTATACTTATTCTCTGCTATTTAAAAAAATAGCACTTTTTAAAACAATAGCACTGGGCCTCTTCAGATCAAGCATTTATTTTAAAAAGCTTCTTCATTTTGTTAAGTTGTCTAGAACAATAATAAAGCAGTCTTTAAAAAATAAGACTAATAATTTGAACATTCTATAGGCATTTATAGATGTTGACTTACCTTCTTGCAGCAAACAGCCTGATTAGCACAAGAAAAAAAAATCTGCCTCCCAGCAATTTGCCAAGTGGAGCAAACAGCAAGTTTAACTTTCATTTTCTCCCGATCATCTGTTACAGGCTGCAGGGATTGCTATAGCTTATTAAAGCCTCTGCAAGCCAGTTTGCTGCAAAGTGGTAAATTGCTGGGAGGCAGAGGCCAAATGGTTGGGGCCTGTGGGTGGGTGGGGCTACATTCAGTGTATAAGACGCACCCAAATTTTCACCCTCTTTTAGGGAGGGAAAAGGTGTTTCTTATACTCCGAAAAATACGTTATATCTTACTGTAAACCACCTAAATAAAGATATAAGACACTGAAAGTCATATAAGACACTGAAAGTCGTATTGCAGAGAATGCAAATATAGGTGTCCAGCACTGGGAAGGTAGGAAGAGGCCTTTCTTCAAATGAAGCACAATGAGGGTACCATGATCAAAACGTTGTACCTTTTCAGATATTACATATAAAAAAGGAAGGGCCTCTAATCACACACATACAAAGCCATCTTGTCTTTTTTTAACCCTTCCTGCAGATCCTTTTGAAATACTCCCTTGAAGATCTTGCATAGCTCTACTAAGTGGACTAATGGTAGGATTCAGCTGTGCTGCTTCTGTGTCTCAATATTTAACTGACTAATAAATTTTGTAATTGACGTACAATGCTTTTTAACTTTGTTGTACAATGCCCAGAGTCACTTGATTTGTGAGATGGACAGTATATAAATTTAAAAAATCAATAGTTAAACTTATTTTAATAATATTTAATGTCAACATAAAAGACTAACCAATCGGGTATTTGAGCTTTCCTTTTACTGATAGAGTAGCACAGATTTATTGCCTGATTTTATTAATTTTTATTCCTGCCATTAATAGAATGAATCTCAATGAAGCTGTTGTTATATTTGTCTTCAATGTTGTTGATTAATATTGAAATCTTATTTCATAAATAAGCTTTTTGGGATGATATTTAATTGTACATACTGAAATCCCCTCCTCTCCCCGTTATCTAAATTGTAATCTCGAGGGCTAAATCTTCCATGAACATAAGATTTGATGATAATGATGATATTAAATGGATAATATTAATGACATTAAATGATTCAGCTATGGTTTTAACATCTTAAAAAGAGCACTATTAATACATCATGAAGCAATACATTTATTCCAAAGTGGACATTATATGAGACAATTTTTTTCTGAGAGATATTTTACTTACTAAAAATGCACTGAGTCCCTTTAGCAAGAGGGGAAGCATACTCTTGAAGAGAGAAGATGGGACACAGCATGTCTAAATTAATTTGAAGTTATGGGTAATTCTTAACCATTTTATATCAAGATCTATTTAACAGTTCCTAGAAATATATATTTCAAAGGAAAAACATTATTAGGGTGGTATGAATAACTCTAAAACTGAGCTATTTTTAGATATTTCCAATTGTGTTTGGGCTTTCAAGCAATTAAGCACACTGGGTCCCATCTATTAGACGTAATGGTATGTGGGAATGATTTTGGAAGACCCACAGCCTGAGCAATAGTCTGATAAGTGGTAACTCAGTTTGTAAGTGGGGGGAAATCATAGAAAGCATCTCAGAAGGAGCAATCCCTAGTTTACCAAAAAGTGAAAAGACAGTATAGGTGATATACTTTTAGTCTTGCAAAATTCTGTTAATGTAACCTTACAGTAAAAGGATTGCTGCATCTGGATGTCTTTGAACCAGCTTACAAGGCTGACACAGAAGGTGTCCCTTTGTTGCAGTGCCTGCTTTCTGAATGTTTTCCTTCCAGAGATTTGTGTGGTTCCCATTCTCACGGCATTTTGGAAATTACTAACCATTTGGTTATTTTCCCAGGTCATGGAACAGAGTGATTTTGGAGACTCTCTTAGTTTGACTTAGTTTATGTTATTATTATTGGCTATGCCTCTTGCCATTGAGCGTACCAAAATTTTGAGTACTTGAAACTGGAAACAATGAATAAACACCTGAAAAATATTTCTTGATTTCTGATTTGGAGCCCAGCTGTGGGATATCACATTGTACAACAGATGCATTTTTCTGTCTCAATTATTGTTGTCAAAAGAAAAACAATTTCCAGATTATAATCCATATTTGATTACTATAATCTCCCCATCATAAAAATCCACTTGGGGATGAAGTAGTAGAAATGTTTTATTTAAATACTGTTAGCATTACAGTGCTTCTTGGATTGGATTGGATTGGATTTATTCAGTTTGTAGGCTGCCTTATTCCCGAGAGACTCAGGGCGGCTAACAATAGAAGAGGGCAGGGGTACAAAATAAAGATAAAAAGACAAACACATTTTAAAAAACAACAACAGTCATACCCTCGAGTGGGGCTGAGAGATTCAGCAGCCCCAGGCCTGCTGGAACAGCCAGGTCTTAATGGCTTTGCGGAAAGCCGGAAGGGTGGTGAGGGTCCGGATCTCAACGGGGAGATCGTTCCTTGCTTTCTCCTTTTTCTTCCTCTCCCTTCTTTCTTCAGTTATAAATACCAACCTCTTTAGCAAGTAGATGATCAACAGGATCAGCTTTTACTTTTTTCATAAAGAAAATAAAAGCAGAGGTATTGGATTTCAACTACCATAATGATTAGCTAGCACTCCCAGTTGCCATGACCACAGGGTAGCTGGTAGTACAGCTCAGTCATTGTCTGTTGTGGAGATGAGATTAACAGAATGTTGGGGTCAGAATATCAACAGAGCATTTACTCAGATTCAGTGTGAAGAATTTCTGATTACCCTAATTTAGAGGAAACCTTTGAAACCTCCTTTTTTCTGACCTTAGGATGCATCTTATAAAAGTTTGGCTTCAAATTTTTCTATTGATTATGTGGTTATTCAGCCAAGTATTCAATTTTAGAAAGTGATAGCAAGTGAATGTGAAACTATGGAATTGCCTATGGTAATTCTTCAGATTTCTTACAAGCCTCAATTGAGCTTAGACAAATTCTGAAACAACAACTAAGATTTAATCAACAAGTAGCTTCTTGCATTGAGTTCGCCTGTGTCTCAATTGTGGTTTTTTTCTGAGAGGAAATACACTTTATAAAAAAAAAACATTCTCTACTTTTTTTAAGGTCTTGGGCCAGGTGGGAATAATTTAAAAAACACAGAGGAAGAGAAAAACTCAGCTCAAAACAAGCTCAAAAGGTCACTGTTAGTCAAGCTGTGCCATGTACTATTGTGAAAATTGCCTTCATTTTCTTTTCCTTCCCTTGTAAAGGTTCAAAATCTAGAGCAAAATGTCACCTTAATCTATAATTCTAGGTTCTGATTATCCCACGTACCCAGTCCATGCTACCTATACCTTCTGTTACACTTAGCAAAAAGGAAATAAGATTGCTGCAGCTGATAGTCCCCAGCAAGAAAAGGATTTTGCTGCTTGGCTTCAACTGGTATTTTCTTTGTTCACAACAGTGGCCTTGCAGGGAGATTGAACACATACCAACTTCCCTTTTTATCTTAGTGTAACATCTGTATATAAGTCTATCTCAAGATCTTAGGTGTAGTAGCTAGAACAGAGGTGGATTTCAGCCGGTTCTGTCTGGTACGCGCGTATCGGTTAAAAGAATTTAGCATGCCTTCCTGTATTGGGGCTTCTGGGGGCCCGGTAACAGAATGGTCCCTCCCCTTGCCTGCCCTCCCCTGCTCGCCCACCAGCAGAAGCCTTCTGGGAGGTTTTGGCTGACTGGTGCACTGAGGGAGGGTGGGGAATTGCAGAGGGAGGAAATCAAATGGATTCCCCACCCCCTTCATTGGAAATGAGGCGGCTGTCAGAGGAGAGAGCAGCGCGTGCCCGTGGGCTTGTCCAACGAATCCTCCCCTCCTGTTCCTTCTTCTGTTTGAAAAAGGTGCGCGGGTCATGCTCCCTTGTCTTTCACAGCTGCCTCGTTTCCAATTAGGGGGGGGGGGAAGAAATCGATCTTTTCTGTCCCTCTCCATGGATCTATGCCCCAATTGGAAATGAGGCTGCTGTGAAAGACAAGGCAGTGTGACCTGCACAGCATGTACAAACAGCAAAAGAAGGAACACGATAGGAGTTCCACGCGGGACTTTTCAAACAGCCGAACTCCTCTCCTGTTCCTACTTTTGCTGTTTGTACATGCCACATGGGTCGCACTGCCTTGTCCCAGCTGCCCCACTGCCTCTGGCTTCCCTCCAAGAGTCTCTACTCTCCGGGGCTGTAATTGTGCAGACTGTGTGCACGGGCCTATGTTTTCCAAGGTGTGGAGCTACTCTGGAGTCCATCCCTGATCCCCCGTGGAAAACATAGGCATGCACGCACAGCCTGCACAATTACAACCCCAGAGAGTGGAGACTCTCGGAGGGAAGGCAGAGGCAGCGGGGCCAGCTGGGAGAAGGACTTTGGTCCTGCTGCCTCTGGCGGATGGAGCTTTAATGTCGCACGGCAAAGATTCCATCCCCCATCCCGGAGCCTTCGTAACTTGTTCTCACTCGCCCAGGCTTATGCAGAGGCTTCACTCTCCGGGCCTGTAATTGTGTGGGGCATGCGCGCACCTATCTTTTCCATGGCGTGGGGCCGCAGCTGGATGATGAGGAACGTGAGGGGGTGGGCAGCAGGGCCTCGTCCTTCAGAAGAGGATTTGTCCCTGAAGAGGGCAGATGTAGTAGCATTGGTCTTTGGATGTTCTGCGGAGCCCCCCAGGGGAAAACACTGCTGCCAGGTACTTTTAACCATATATTTTGCAGAATACTGCAAAAAGCCATAAATACAGGCCAGTAATGGTGGTGACCACAGTATGTTTCTGTGTCCGTGACTGTGTCTGTGTCTGTGTCTGTGTCTGTGTGTGAGTGAGTGAGAGAGATAGACAGAGGTACACAGAGAGAGAGGGAGTGAGAGACAGACAGACAGACCCACACAGAGGGAGGGAGGAGAGAGAGACAAAGAGCCACAGAGAGAGAGAGACAGACAGACAGTCAGTCAGAGAGAAACAGAGAGAGAATGACAGAGAGAGACACAGAGGGAGGGAGAGAGAGAGACAAAGAGCTACAGAGAGAGAGAGAGAGAGAGAGAAAGAGAAAGGGAGAAAAAAGAAAGGAAGGAAGAAAGAAAAAAGAAAAAGTGGGAGAGAGATGAAAGAAAGAAAGAAAGAAAAAGGGAGAGAGAGACAAAAGGAAGGAAAGAGAGAGAGAGAGAGAGAGAGAGAGAGAGAAAGGAAGAAAGAAAGAAAGAAAGAAAGAAAGAAAGAAAGAAAGAAAGAAAGAAAAAGAAAAAGAGAACTTATGATCACAATTGAACCCAAAATTTTGGTTGCTAAGCAAGAGCATTGTTAAGTGAGTTTCACCACATTTTCCAAGTTGGCCATGCCCACCTGGTCACATGACCGCTGAGCCACTCCCACAAAACAGGCCACACTTACAGAATAGGTCCTAAAAAAGTTTGAAACCCACCACTGAGCTAGGTCTAATTTTGGATAGGAAACCCAAGTTCAAATCACTACTGAGGAGCTAAAACAACTGAAGTGTAAATACAACAAAATGTTATAAACCAAATACCCACAAGAATATAAAAACATAATAAAAAACCAATACAATTATTGTTTTTTAAATAAAAAGTATGATTTTTTTTAAAAAACATTGCATGGCAATTTTCTTAGGGCTATCATTTTATGATAGCACTTAGACTTACAGTATATATTGCTCTATAGTGCTTCACAGCACTGTCTGGGCAGTTTACAATGTCAGCATATTGTCAGTCCAGGTTCTCATTTTACCGATCTCAGAAGGATGGAAGGTTTGAGTTAACTTGAGACCCTTCAGGATCAAGCTCTAGGCTGTGGTCAGTGTTTTGTCTGCAATACTGCATTGTAACCACTGCTGTCAGCGTTCCAAATATCATGTAGAATTAATTCAGAGTCCAAGGCAAAACGATCCTTAAAGTTCCAATTTAATAAATCAGATGTCTTAGCACATCTGTGAAATCCCAATTCTGGATGTTACATCTGTTTCCCACCCAGTTGAAAGTTCATGATCTTGTCCCCACACCCACAAATCCATCACATGGTCCAATCTTCGTCTTCCACGCTGGCATCTCCACCCAGCTGCTTCCGGTCAGGTGCAGAGGTGCGGAGACAAAAGATGACCTTGGTTTTTAGAAAAGAATGACAACAACACATTCCACAATTCTAGTCCTTTCTATTCCCCCCTCCCAACTACTATACTAATGAACCAGCTTAATAAAATAAGGGAGAGTGTGGCAGACCAAAGATCCTAAAAAGGAATATAACTGCAGGCCTGACAACTGCACAACTAGGGCTCCTTAGTTATCCTTATCCAATATAGTTGGATTAAAATCAAGGAGATTGACTGAATGTGATTTTGAACCCAGGACAACTTACTGGCTGAATTTGGACCAGTAATTCTTTTTAACCTAATTTACCTCACAAGGTAACTGCGGGGATTCAATTTCATTAAAGAGAGATACCCATATAAACTACTGTGAATTCCTGGAGAATATATGGACCTACTAATTAAAAATATGTCTAAATATGTTCAGAAATGTTTGGTACAAGAAATGTACCAAAGTCCCCTCAGGGAAAAGGGCGGCATACAAATAAAGTAAATGAAATGAAATGTGAGGGTTGGCATCATCTCAGTTATGCTAACAAATCTGGGCCCACATTGGTGTCCAGAGATTCTTGGAAATAAAAATGCCAAAGGAAAAGACAAAGGATGGTAAACAGCATGCTTGGGAGCGAGAAGGGGAAATTTGATTAACATCTCTTTTAATAAATAGACGTTTGATAAGGTCGGTGACTAAAAATCTGTTTGATTATTTTCATCTAATCTCCATGTATTTTGGTGTGCTGAAAACAAATAAAATATTGAAAAAACTCCTAGATGTCATGATTTGCCATAACATGCAAAATTGTCTTCAAATTTATCATTTTTTTAATTTTTTGGTATTTTTTTTATATTATGGGTTTTTAACCAAATTTAAAGTCCAAATTATTATTAATTAATTCACATAAGTGCATTTAAGATATAAAATGCCAAAAAAACCTTAAAGGATTTGTCCGAGTTATGTAAAAAAAATATAGCACTGTACATCTGATGGTCAGCAATATATACATCACCTAAGCAAGTTTTAAGTCTGTGCTTCTAATGGTAGAAGGGGTTAATCTGTCCTGAAGAATCCAGTGGGAGGGAGACACAGGGCAGATAGCAGCATCTCCGGTCAGTGCAGGGGACATGGTCAGCACTGTGACATCTCATGTACATACACAGAGCTGCTCTCTCCTGCATGCCACACTTGTGCACGAATCATCATCAGGTTCTTGGTTCTAGGCTGTTCACACTTTTTCATCGCAATTCATGTTAGCTCGTGATTCTTCAACCTTTATGTTATGGTTCCGCGAAAGTGTATTAATTCGCCAGACAGTTTCTGTTTCATCTGTGGTGAATATACAATGTTGAAGCAACAGCAGAATATTACAGACTTTGTGAAAAAAGTATACTTTGCATACTTTGGACTAAAAATTGGAGATCAAGATAAAGTTTGGCTGCCTCATAAAGTGTGCAAATGGTGGGTTGAGGACCTCCAAAACTGGTTCAAGGGTAAGAAAAAATCTTTCCGTTATGGGATTCCTGTGGTATGGTGAGAGCAAAAGAACCATAGTGATGACTTTTGTTCATGCGATGTGAAAGGGTTTAATTCCAAATGGAAGCATTCCATTTCATACCCCAATCTTCATTCAGCAATTTGTCCCATCCCCCATGGCACCGATATACCAGTACCCAAGCCCCCTGCTACCTTGGAAGAGATACCTAGCTCTGATGAAGGTGAAGTCATACCTGAACCAGATGATGACTCAAATTCTGACTTTGAGGATGATACAAGATCAAAATTGTTTTTTTCAGGAGGAGATGAATGATTTGGTAAGAGACTTGAATCTTCCCAAAGATGCCGCTGAGTTACTTGGATCAAGGCTGAAAAGCAGGAATTTATTGTTGCCAGGAGTGTCATCTTCATGGTTCAGACATAGTAAAAAGGACTTCGTTCCTTACTTCGCCCAAGAAGACAAGTTGGTTTATTGCATTGATGTCGAAGGTCTGATGGGTCAATTTAAAATCCAATATGATTCAGAGCAATGGCGTCTTTTTATAGATTCTTCAAAAAGAAGTCTCAAAGCAGTTTTACTCCACAATGGTTTTTACGCTTCCATACCTGTAAGTCATTCCATACACTTGAAGGAAACCTACGAGAACTTGGAATTGGTTCTTTGTAAACTTAAATATGAAGACCATGGTTGGCAAGTATGTGGGGACTTGAAGGTCTTGTGCATGCTGCTTGGGCAACAAGCTGGGTATACCAAATACTCTTGTTTTCTGTGTCTATAGGACAGTTGAGACCGACAAAATCAGACCAAGAAGAGTTGGCAGCCGAGGGTGCTAACAGTCGGTAAAAAAAATGTCCTCTGAGAAACTTTGGTACCTTCCCATAAAGTTCTTCTACCATCTCTCCACGTAAAATTGGGATTGATGAAGCAATTCGTAAAATCACTTCCAAGAGATGGAGAATGCTTCAAATATTTGGTCACCAAGTTTCCATGCCTATTGGAGGCAAAATCCCGAAGGCCTTTCTTTACCAGAGGACTGATCGGAGGACGGGGAGCCTGCCCCCCCAACTATCGCCAGCTGCCCTAGCTGCCTCAGATTTCCTGCACCGCTTCCAGGCCCCGCAGAGGAGGAGATCGAGGAGAATGAGGAACTTCCCCCCAACTACCACCGGGTCCAGCCGCCTCGGACTCGCACTGAGCGCCTTCCCTGCAGGGCTCGGATGAAGGTCCTTCCCTGTGGGGCTCGGACGAGGGTCCGGTTTCGGGCCAGGCTGCGGGAAACAGCAGAGGATAACCCCATGCCAGAGCTGGAGACCCAGAGGACGCTGACCCAAGATCTCCCCCAAGCAGTCGATAACACCCCCTGCTTGGAGGTTCCCCTGCTACAGTTAAGTGACTTTCCGGGGACAAGACCGTTCGGAACCGCTGATCGGGACTTTCAATTTTTTTTACCATTCCTAAATTATTTTAATTGCCATCGATTTAGGAACGGCATTTTTTTAGCTGGTTTGTTAGGTGTATGAGTGTATGAATGTGAGAGAAAATGTGCCCTCTTTTAATTTAATTATTGTATTATTGTATTTTAATAACTATTGTGGGGTGTGTCTGAAGAGAGTGTTTGATTGGTGAGTATGATAGGACCGGGAGTGCGACCTGGAGTCCCCTCCACTGAGTGCAGAAGCAGAAGTGGATGGGGGCCCAGACTTGCCTCCCGCCCTGGAATGAATGGTACACGTGGCCTGCCGGGAAGAATGGGGGCCATGGGGGAGGGGGGTCTACAGGGATGGGGGGATGTCGGAGCATTTTGGTTACGACTGGGAGGGGCAGATATGACGGGAGCTGTAGGGCTAGCCATTACCGGGGAAGAAGGACTCGCTACATTACAGCGATTCCTTGTTCCGGCCCCTCAGGCTCAACTCAAGGACCTGGTGGCAGAGTTGTACAGGGCCCTGGTCTCAGGTTGTTGCTGCTAAATGCCAGGTCGGTGGTGAACAAAGCTCCCCTCATCCGGGATTTAATATTAGACGAGGAGGCAGACCTGACATGTATAACCAAAACCTAGCTGGGCCAAGAGGGAGGAGTCCCCCTATCAGAAATGTGCCCAGATGGGTTTCAGGTGCTCCACCAACTACGACACCAGAGAAAGGGGTGGGGGAGTAGCAGTTATTGTCCGAATGTTGTTAGTTCCTCGCAGGATCCCTGCCCCAGAGATTGTGGGGTGTGAGTCTCTCCTCTTGAAGTTGGACCTAGTGGTTCAATTGGGCTTGATGTTGATGTACCTACCTCTCAGCTGCGTCACGACAACCCTGCCTGTGCTGCTAGAGGCAGTAGCCGGGTTGGCGGTGGAGTTCCCCAGACTAATAGTACTGGGGGACTTTAATCTGCCGTCTCTTGGTGAACACTCTGATGGGGCACAGGAGTTCATGGCTTCCATGACAACCATGGAGTTGACCCAGGTAGTTCAGGGTCCGACTCATAGAGCAGGATACACGCTTGATGTTGTATTTCTCTCGTGGCAGTGGAGTTAAGGGGAATAGAGACCTCGCCCTTGTCATGGTCAGATCACTACTTGCTGAGGCTTGACTTCAGGACGCTACTACCCCTTGCAGGGAGGTGGAGCCGATTAAGTGGTTCCGCCCCAGGTGCCTGATGGACCCGGAGGGATTTCAGAAGGAGCTTGGAGAGATTTCAGAGGGAGCTTGACTCCCTTGTCCGCAATCCGGCCGAGTCTTTGGTCGCTGCCTGGAACGTTGTGGCGGCTGGAGCATTGGATCGGATTGCACCTTTGAGGCCTCTTTGTGACAGTGGATCCAGGAGGGCACCTTGGTTTACCAAGGAACTCCGGGAGATGAAGCGCCAAAAGAGATGCCTAGGGCGATGTTGGAGGGCTAGTAACTCTGAATCTGATCGATCACTATTAAGAGCCTTTATTAGGACTTATCTAGTGGCGATACGGGTGGCAAAATGTATGCATTTTTCTGTTCTTATTGCGTCTGCGAATCTCGGCCAGCCGCCCTGTTTAGGGTGACCCGCTCCCTCCTGAAAGGTGAGGAGGCGGGGGAACCCCTGCAGGGAAGAGCTGAGGAGTTCGTTCAGTTTCTGTCGGATAAAATCACTCAGATTCGGACAGACCTGGACTCCGCTTGGGCAGTAACAGCCGAGATGCCGAGGATTAGTCTTAATTGGATTTTATGGGATGAGTTCGAATTTGTCACCCCTGAGGAAGTGGACAAGGCCATGGGAACGATGAGTGCCTCCACCTGCTTATTGGACCCGTGCCCCTCCTGGCTGGTTTCGACCACCAGAGAGGTGACACGAGGCTGGCTCCAGATGATTTACTAACGCATCTTTGCAGGAGGGGTCTTTCCTGCAACCATTAAAGGAAGCAGTGGTAAGACCCCTCCTCAAGAAGCCTTCCCTGGACCCAGCTATTTTGAAAAACTATCGTCCTGTCTCCAACCTTCCTTTTTTAGGGAAGGTTGTTGGGAAGGTTGTTGAGAAGGTGGTGGCGCTTCAACTCCGATGGACATTGAATGAAATGGATTATCTAGACTCTTTTCAGTCCGGTTTTAGGCCTGTGTACAACACGGAAACCGCTTTGGTCGCCCTGATTGATGATCTCTGGCGGGCCAGGGATAGAGGATATTCCTCTATCCTGGTGCTTCTTGACCTCTCAGCGGCCTTTGATACCATCGACCATGGTATCCTTCTGCGACGCCTAGGGGAGGTGGGAGTGAGAGGCACCGTTTTACGGTGGTTCTCCTCTTACCTCTCTGACAGGTCGCAGTCGGTATTGGTCAGGGGGCAAAGGTCGACCCCTAGCCCCTCAAATGTGGTGTGCCACAGGGTTCGGTCTTGTCCCCCCTCCTATTTAACATCTACATGAAGCCGCTGGGTGAGATCATGTGACAGTATGGGGTAAAGTACCATCAATACGTGGATGATACTCAACTGTATCTTTCTGCCCCATGCCAGCTCAGTGTAGCGGTGGACGTGATGTGCTGATGCCTGGCTGTTAGGATCTGGATGGGGGTGAACAAACTTGTGCTCAATCCCGATAAGACTGAGTGGCTTTGGATGCTGTCCCCGAAGGACTGCTTAGACAGTCCATCCTTAACCCTGGGGGGTGAAAACTTATGCCCCTCAGAGAGGGTCCGCAATTTGGGGGTCCTCCTGGATTCACAGCTGAAACTGGAACATCATCTATCGGCTGTGACCAGGGGGGCCTTTGCCCAAGTATGTCTGGTGCACCAATTGCGGCCCTATTTGGATCGGGAGGCACTTCAAACGGTCACTCACGCCCTTGTCACCTTGAGGCTGGATTATTGCAACGTGGTCTACATGGGGCTACCCTCGAAAAGCATTTGGAGATTGCAGTTAGTCCAGAATGCAGCTGTGCGAGCAATATTGGGTGCACCGAGGTACACCCACATTACACCTGTCCTCCATGAGCTTCACTGGCTACCAATTGGTCTCCGGACGCAATTCAAGGTGTTGGTTATCACCTTTAAAGCCCTACATGACTTAGGGCCAGAGTACCTTCGAGACCGCCTACTGGCACATACCTCCCAGCGGCCAGAAAGATCCCACAGATTGGGCCTCCTTCAGATGCCGTCAGCCAGACAGTGTCAGCTGGCGGGCCCTCGGAGGAGAGCCTTCTCTGTGGCTGCTCCGACTCTTTGGAACCAGCTACCCCCAGAGATCCGGACCATACCCACTCTCATGGCCTTCAGGAAAGCTGTAAAAACTTGGGTGTTCTGGCAGGCCTGGGGCTGTTGACCTCATTGTTGAGGTCCAGCCCGATTAGAATGAATGTATGAGGTGTTGCTGTTTTAAACTGTTTCTTTCATTATGTGTTTTGTTATGTGTTTTTTTTTTCTCTTTATTTTTGTAAGCCGCCTGGAGTCCTTCGGGATTGGGCGGCATATAAATGTGGTTAATAAAATAAATAAATAAAATAAAGGTGTGTTCGTCGGACCAGACATTAGAAGGGTTATAGTTGATCAAGAGTTTGTCAATGCCATGACGGATCCTCAAAAAGAAGGGTGGATTGCATTTAAAGAAGTCGTACAGAAATTTTTAGGCAATAACAAAGATGCTCACTACAAAAAGATCGTCGGAAGAATGCTGAAAGCATTTCAAACTTTAGGTTGCCTGATGAGTTTGAAAGTGCATTTCCTCCAGTCCCACCTTGACTACTTTCCTGAAAATTTGGGAGCTGTGAGTGAGGAACAAGGTGAACGATTCCACCAAGACATTAAAGAGATGGAAAGGCGATACCAGGGAAAATGGAGCATTACAATGATGGCAGACTACTGTTGGATGCTTCAGAGAGACATTCCAGATGCTACTCACAAGCGTAAATGCACCAAGAGGAGCCTCACAAGGAAGAAGAATCGAGTTTAGTGTGTGTAGGTGAGCTCATTTCAGTTCAAGAAAGGATTTTCATGAAAATATTGTAATAAAACTTTAATTTTATAAGTCTATTTCCATTTATTTTAAGGTATTGCCTTATTTAACATAGTTACCTAAATTGTCAGGAAATGTGATGTCCTATGACAAAATGGAGGACATTTTCGGATTCAGCGCACCAAAAAACATAAAGATTATGTGGAATAACCAAAACAGCTCTTGAAATTTTTTTTTTGCAGACCTGTGAAACATCAAGAAATATAATCATTTGTTAAAAGGTAAGTTATTGATCTCTAACTTCCAATACCACAAGCTAGAATCCAGCAGGCAAAAAAGATTACTAGGTTTCAGATAGATATAGTGAGTCCCTACAAAATAGAATTTGTATAGAGTGCAGTCTTAGCTATGCAAAAAGAAGGATTTCTTTCTTTTAAATAGCAGTTTGCTCATCTAAGGTAGTTGGGCCCCCATGAGATGGCATTTACAGATAACTAAAAACACAGATACCAAAGGTCAAGCCACCAAATCTCCATTTTAAAGATTTAGCACTCAGAAAAATGAATTTGTTTTTTCTAGCCATTACTAAATACATTAGGAAGAGAACCTGAGTGCTGAAGAACAAAAGAATACTCACAGCTTGCAGTTGATCTAAGAAAGGTGATCCAAGAATAGGTGTTGACCATGTTTAGATATACACACATACTAAATAAAAATGCTACGACTGCTATTACTGAATATGAAGTCCAGATAATCACCCTTTTTGGGCTTTTATGTTACTTATTTAATGCCACATATTTTCTAAACATAATTCACATAATAGTCATTTTTAGACATTTTATTAGGATTTATAGGCCGCCCTTTTCCCTGAGGGGACTCAGGGCGGCTTACAATCGCAGGGAGTACTAGAAGGCCAGGAACTGCACAATAAATTCCTGGTCTTCAGTGGCAGAAATGCTTTGAAGATATTTTTCAGTACCTGAACTGTGAACCTCTCGCATGTATTAATTCAGTGAGTTGGCCATGCTGTTTAGGTTTTGTTATCTATAATACAGAATATGTGAGTATACAATATTGATTCTATTGCAATAGAAAAACTCTGTGACATTTCAAATAATGTTCCTATATGGCTTTAACATGGTGCAGCAGTTTAAATATGCCCATAATAATTCCTGCTTCATTCAAAATCCAAATGGCAGATTTCATGTTACACATTGGCATGGGGAAAGAGTTGTATTAAATGGAGCATTGTAATTAGTACAGTGTTATGGGAGTATTTGCATAACCTTTCTCAAATCACATGAATAGTTAGACCTCCATAGAGAAATAAAAGATGAAATGAATTAATTTTATGTTGAGTGGGAGTGAAAGACAATAGGAAGACTTAATCGTGCATACAGGAGCACGAGCCCCTTCCTATTGTGTATAAAGTCCCTATAAATACAATGAAGTTTTTAGATCAGTTCACATGCCATTTTTATGATATGTGTGAGTTGTTTTAAGATGGTCTCATTAACAGCATTTGTAAAGAAATAATTACATAGGCTGGATACAGGGGTGGGTTCTGGCCGGCTTTACTGCTGGTTCGCTCATGTGTTTTGTGCACTGCGTGCTGGATGCATGCACATGCGCAGAACTAAAAAGCAAGATGGCAGCAGTGTCCGGGGAACCAGTTTGGGGGTGTGGTAGGCCTGGCTCACTGCCGATTCCAGCAACCCAGGCCACCATACCACTACCAGTTTGTCTGAACCGGACCAAACTGGTAGGAACCCACTTCTGCCTAAATATGTGTTTTTACTTTTGGATACAGTCTTCATGAATTTTAATGTCAGAGGTTGGCAATCTGGTCCTTATGGGACCAAATGCAATTGTCAATGTAGCGGTGACCCCTGGTCTCATCAAAATTAGAGAGCCTTCTAATAACAATAGTTTAATTCTCTTGTTTTTTTTCCAAAAACATTAAGAAGTTAAGTACCATATTTTTGAACTATAAAATGCACTGGTGCATAATATTTTGAAGAGGTAAGTAAGGAAAAAAAGTTTTTGCCTTCCCTCAGTCCCCAGCAGCCCTCTGCAGGCTTCAGCAAGGCTGGGGTAAGGCAAAAACGGGGGTGTTTTTGCCTTGCCCCAGTCCTGCTGAAGCGTGCAGAGGGCTGCTGGGGACTGAGGGAAGGCAAAAAAGGGCCTTTAAAAAAAAATGGGATGTGGGGACAGGGCTTCAGGAAGCCAAAAATATGGTAGGTACCTAAACTTTAGTTAAAGTACTGTAAGTATATCTGGTCTATTAAGAAATGAATAGTCTACTTGTTTTGGTCTTAAACGAAATAAGCTAACCTGAACTAATATGTTATTGGGGCAATCAATAGCATTCGCTGTTTCTAAAGAAGTCAGTTAATCTCTTTTTCTGCTTTGAAAAATTATGTATCGATATGGAGATAATCCAAATGGATTTATGAGAAATGCAAGAGATATGAACTAGAATAAATCTGGTTCACTCATCTCTAATTCCTCCTTAATACAGAGAAGGGGAAGGCAACTTGATGCCCATCATTTTTTAAGATATTATTCTCGAGCATTGCCCAATAATCCAGGAAAATTGTAATGCAAAAACATCTGGAGGTTCCATACCTTAACCTCAATATAGCAACTTTTCTATGCATTAAAATTTCATTAAATATTAATAGATAATACAGTATAATGTGAGCTGAATAATGTTCATTCAACTTTGTCATATTTTTTAAGACACTTTCTATTTTAACCATTTTAATCCAACCATGTGTTTGAATTGACTTAGTATAAAGGAGGGGAAAATAACTTTGTTGTTTTTCTAAAAGATGCATTTAATGTAATGTGATTTTAGTCCCTTACAGGAAGCCTGCGAGACTACCAGCAACTGCTTTAGTCCTATATTTATTTATTCTTCTTAAAAAAAATACTCTCTTTTCAGAAATAGCACAAGGGACTCTTGACTTCCATCTGTCTTTTTTCCCCCTTGGGTGGTTGTGTTGGGAACTGCAAGATAAATGGTTCAGCTGAACCTATTAGCAGCATCTGACGTGCCCTGAATATAAACCTGATAGTAAAATCTGGACCTGTCTTCAGAAAACTGTTTGGAGAGCAAAACCTTTAAGACCCTCAGATGCCTGCTGTGATATAGTTAACAACTAGGGATCACACTAATTTGAAACAAGTATTTTGGTGTGATAGTGCATTAAATTTGCACAATGGTCCAGGGCAATTAACTGTAGATGAAACACAGCTCTTTTTTTCCCCAGCGTTAAAGCAACCCTTTTTCTAGTCACAAACCATTTTCAAACAGACATTGGTTCCAATTTCCTATTGCAGTTTCTGTGGGGAAAAATGGGATTCATAATTCTAAGTTAACTCTTTTTGACAGTAAACTATCAGTAGATTTTTGCTTCCTGTAAATGTTCATCTTTTCTGATCTTCCTTCTCCAACGTTGCTTATGTCATTATTTACTGACATGCAGAGAAGGAAAGTAATACATTTTAATAATGGATATATAATTCTAGGAAATTTAGTCAAGCTGCTGCTTGCTTGGTATCAAGAAAATCATTTCCATAAAACAAAAACTTTTTAGCAAGTTTTAAGTAATTTTTTTAAAAAATGTGTTGCTTTTCTGAGGCTTAGGGTCAAATTTAACATTAAGCCATCTTGTTTATTACTAGCTTAATATGATACCTGAATCCACTTTTTATGGGTTTAGTAGACTCTGCAGTTCATCCAATAAACCATGCTACATGTGACCCAAGCCAATTGATATGGAGTATGTTTGCCTTAAAAATTCTGTGTATTTTTTCTCTAGATGCAGTTTGTCTAAGCATTTATGCAGTGAGCCCATATTCCATTTAAGCAGTGAGCCCACTTTTAGATATACAGTATATTACAAAGAAAAGGCAACCATGGTCGAGCTCCAGGATTTTCCAGTTCACTGTAATTACTTTGATTGCTGCTATGGCATTTTGGTTTTATAACCATTATTATTTCCTTTGTTGGAGAAAATGGAATTTTTCAAAAACCATTTTTGCTATTCCAATTAATAACAAGAAGAAATTTCCTTTCATCCAAATTGTAAATATAGAAATATTCCATTCTAAAATGGAATAAAAAGTATCAAGGGAGTCCACAAGAAGAGATGTGAAGGCAGCAGGAGAATAAAGGAGATGATTTAGTTTGGTAGTTTCCCATACACTGAAAACAAATGTTATAATTTTAGGTTCAGCCAAAAAACAACAACATGAAAATCGATACAGATTAATAGAATGTTATGCAATAACTCACAAATGTACAGGATTCTCATAGGCATCAAACAAGATAGTAGCTATGAGCTTACATAGTTTTAGAAAAAGAAAAGAATAATCCATAGAAGAAAAGTATTATTTATTTAATCAATTTGTATAGCCTTCTTCAACAAATGACTGGGTGGCGAACAACATTAATATTAGATATAATAGGTACTTTGATGGAAATGCCATGTCACAGTTGCTGCAATTATTATTTCATTTTGCTCTGCTCAGGAACTTTGAGTTCTGGGGACATCTGGTTAACCATTGCAGAAAGAAGAATGCAGGAATAGATGTCTCTAGTATGTTCCAGAAGAGAATTATTCTTGTATATCTGGATTTTTTTTTTTGCAAAGCACAAAGTCAACCTGATAATACTAGATTAAGCAGATGTGCCATGTGATCCAACCCTTAAATTTCTTAACTATTCTATTATATGCATTTGAGAAAAGAGTAGCAGCAACAATTGTGTTTGTCTATTTCTGTTATTCTTTCTTTTTGTTGTTGTTAGTTGCGAAGTCGAGTCTGACCCATCGTGACCCCATGGACAACATTCCTCCAGACCCTCCTGTCCTCTACCATCCTCTGGGGTCCATTCAAACTCATGCCTACTGCTTTGGTGATTCCATCCAGCCAAAGCAAGATGGCAGCACCTACAGTGGCACCGAGAGAACCAGTTTGGGGGCGTGGCAGGCCTGGATTACTGTCAGTTCCAGCGACCCAGGCAGCCATGTTACTACTGATTTGGCCGAACTGGTCCGAACTGGTGGGAACCCACCTCTGATGCATATGCTATTTAATATGTCCCAGTGGTGGGTTTCAAAAATTTTCGCTACAGGTTTGGTGGGCATGGCTAGGTGGGGGCAGGGCCATGTGACTGAGTGGTTGTGGCCAACATGATATCACTCCCACCCACTCCCACTCAGTCACATGCCCCCCCCCCACCTAGCCACGGCCACAGGGAAAGGTAGGAAAAGTTTTAGTTTTCGGTATCTATCTCTGCCCTCCCTTTACTATTCCACCCCATTTCCCCGCTTCCTCCCTCCCCCTCTTTGGTTGCTTACCTTCCGCAGCAGCTGGTCCAGTCTGGCAGGCAAGCTGACCGGAGTTTTTGGCAGCCCCCAGCCAGCCACTACTGCTGGGAAATGGCTGACAGGCAAAGAAGACTCTCAGCTGCTGCCTCTTTGCATACCAGCTCTGAAAGAGGCCGGCGGCTGGCCACAGGCTGCTGAAAAGCCCTCAAGTTGGCGAAAAAGCAACTACCATCGCTGCCATCTTCTTCACGCATGCACATCCCATTGCCTTGCAAATCCATTGCTGAATATCACCTTTGTACTGTCCTTAGAATCGTTTTACTTAATGCATTGTTTTAAGCCCATTTTTCTATCCCTTATAATAAAAAATATGCCGGAACAGGAAAGTTGTCTGGGACCAGAACACCAGAATAGGTTAGGTTGAGGTGGTTAGAAAAAGTATCAATTTAGATATATTAAAAAATGCTTAACTGTGTAACAAATTTTGTAAAGTTAGGGAACTTAAGACTTTGGAAGCGAAATGTATTTTTGGTATGTGGTACCCAAAAATAACATTATGGCTATTGGAATAGGCAGCATGGGAAGATCTTTGCAGTATATCTCAACCAATTTTTGAAATTAACAATTACATAGCTTTAGTTAGATGGAAGAAGTGGATTTGCTGATCTGACTCAGGTCACAAAAATGCAAAGTTTAGCAGCATTTTCCCTCTCATAGGTAATATAAGGATTGCAGGATGTTTGGCTTCTTCCTGTCATCCCCCTGTCTAAATGTCTGCACTGTTTTTGTGGTGCTATTTCAGTAAATCCTATTTCCAAAGGGAATTGAGATCCAAAGGGAATGGAACATACAAATGCTTTCGGTGTGCTTTAGTCTTCTGTTCTGTTTTCTGCCATTAGCAATTTGTTCAACATATCCTTATTATGTTATACATATATACACACAATTATTACTTGTTATATTTTATTACTCTAACTGATTATATATGTGTGTGTGTTTATTAATATAAATATAATTATTACATGTATTTTTATCACAATTGTATTTGAAAGGATAGCATTTTTTTCTGAAAAACAAAAAGAAAGGGAAGAATATTGGTATAGAGATCTCACTTAAAAATCACATCTTGGACTGGCAACTTGATCCTTAAACAAAGCAGTCATAAAGTGAAACTGAGACTTTGCTTATAATCTTACTTCATCTTTCTTTTGCTTTACAGACCTACAAAGGTCGTAAATGTGAGGATAGACCACAAAATTACATTTTTAAAAATCACTGCAGAACTGTGAACGGTAGCTAAATAAGGCAGTTTCTAAATAAAAGACTCCCTTTACTGAGAGTTTTATTATCATACCCATTTCCCTCTGATAAATATCCACTAAATTTTGGTTTAATACAAAACCTTTGTGCTGGAAATAAATGGAAACAAGTCAAAATGAAGCACTTTCTTTTGTTAGAACTCTTTGTAGCCATTGCTGGTAAAACTAAATGATTACTAACAAATGAAACATTTAGCCTACTTTAGTATAAACTGATTTAGGCAATAAAAATCAATGAAATTAAATTCAAATGTATGTCTGATCAAGTTGGATTTGATTTTAATTGTTTATTTTATTGGTGCTATAGAACACAATACTTGTACAAAAGTTGTCTTCCTTTAAACAATCCCTCAGCATATTTAACTGTCTCCTAAACAACTTGGGTATCCTGGACTTTTAATTGAATTCAGAATGCATATAAAAGCTTGCACCATTTTGCATAATTTTTGTTAATTATTCTTGGAGTGAAATCTGACCTGTATAGATAAAATTATGAATGTGCATTTAACCTTTCCAATCTATATTTTTTCTTTCTTTGATGAAAATTAAAATGAATTCTCCATTGACTACCAGTATTAAAGCATATTCACAATTTTATCATATTTAGAAATGCCATATTGATTTTGTATGAACAGTATTATTGCAATATAATTAGGGCTTCATTCTCCAATTCAGCATGGAACCCTGTATCTCACACTATTATATCACTCTCAAATATGGTATACCTAAAACGTAGTGAAACTACTCTGTTCTTTATCAAACTGCAAAGTCTGAACATGATCTCTTTCTCTAAGACTGGGAACATTTATCTATTGGTGAAAGAATGAAATTCCTCAAGCAAGTAGCCTATCTCAAATCATGGCTAATGTTCAGACTAACGCCAAAGATATCCACAATTTTCAGCAATGATGTCTGCTGCGTGGCACGACAAAACCGCGCTCCACTAAAGCGCGCCCGATTAAACCGTGTCGCTGACGTCATCAGCAGCGCGACAACAGCGACCGCGGAGAAAAAAGGGCGCTTTAAAAAGCGCTTTGAAAGCAAGCCGATTCAAGTTAAGGTAAGGGTTAGGGTTAGGGTTAGGGTTAGGGTTAGGTTAAGGGTTAGGGTTAGGGTTAGGTTTAGGGTTAGGTTAAGGGTTAGGTTAAGGGTTAGGGTTAGGTTTAGGGTTAGGTTAAGGGTTAGGTTTAGGGTTAGCATTAGGTTAAGGGTTAGGTTTAGGGTTAGGTTTAGGGTTAGGTTTAGGGTTAGGTTAAGGGTTAGGTTTAGGGTTAGGTTTAGGGGGGTTAGGTTTAGGTTTAGGGGTTAATTTTAGCTTTAGCGTTCACAGCGTGCTTTTTTCGTCGCGCTGTGATGACTTCAGCTACGCGGTTTCGTCGAGCGCGCTTTAGTCGAACGCGGTTTTGTGGTGGAACCTGTCTGCTGATACTGTACTTCCACCCTTTTATTTGTTTGCATATTTAACATAATCTCAAAAATTCACAGTCCATTATTTGAGAGGGTGGAAAGGATACGTTGTTATTGCTGTAATTTCAATACTACTAATAAGAATTGTTTACAGCAGTAGTTTTCAGACTTTTCTTCATCAAAGACCCCCCCCCCTAAATACTTTTCGTGGCCATATACCATTTAACTCAATATTAACTCAATATTTAAATCATAACATTTCTTCAAGCCTTCCCAGACCCCATGTGATGACATCGTGCCCTTCCCCCAGAGGTCCACAGACCACTATTTGAAAACCAATGGTTTACAGAACTATTTATACTTCTCACTTATCCAACTAAGAATGGTGATTTCTATTTCTATTCTGGTTGTAGGCCGTGTTATCATCACTTGATTCAAGGAGTGAGATAAATTAACAAACACTATATAATAACCTTAATCATTGAGGAGGAAGTTTTTGCAGGATTTTTGGCTATGACACATTTTTAGAAGCTGTCTTAGTAAACAATCTTATAAGAAAGGTAATGGACTTGCACATTTACAACAAGCCATGTTGAATCATGTTTCTTTAAAATAGTTTTTACAATACACTCAGCTTTAAGCCATGATTTACAAATCACAGTTTCAGATTGCCTAACATCCACTAAATTAAACTAAGTTACTATAACCTGAATATTATATGTTTATTTATTTATTTGATTCTCACATGTGAGACGATGTTGTGCTTGATTTAATTTGTGTGTACATGAAACGGTATTCTGAAATACAGTGGATTAAATGCTACTGGTTAGAGCTAAATGCAGCATTTAATTTGGAAAGTTCTCTCGAAATGTTCTTTTTGATCTATTGATGTTAGTGTTTGAGCAGAAAATCTGGAGTTGTGCATTATATAAATTCTAGGTCATTGATGGAAAAAAGGATTAATGTGATGGACAGAAGCACTTTTCTTTTGGGGTACAACAATTCTATGACCATTTCTAGAACTTCATATGAGGTCAAATACCCAACTTTTTTAATTTAGGGAGCTAAAGAAAATAATTATTTAAGTTAATTACAAGTCGAATTGCTGGTTAGCCAGTTTTGGGAGGACTGTTATCCTGAAAAATAGGATATAAAACTTGATTTATTGTTCAGTTTCTGCCAGATAATGTTAAAGTTGCTGCAATCTCTCTAGCAGGCGATCACATTACCATGGCAATTTTAGAAACTGGAATAAAATCTCCATTAATTACTCCATTAAAGAAAACTGTTTGTCACCAAATGTAATTGTGCCTTCTTCTACACTAAAAACATTTAGAGGCTGGTACAAAAGGTTTTGTCCTGAAACTTAAATGATTCTTACCATTATTTAACACACAGACCAATGAAGACCTTAATTTTTGGAGATTTTTTTAAAGGCAGAGATTATTACATAATTGGAATTTATAAATTGTAATTGGGTCCAAATTTGTTCCTCCTTTAAGCTTAAAAATTAACATGCTATAATGTAGTAATACCTAACTCTACTAATTCTTCCTGCTGTTACTAGAAAAATGACCACAATATATTATACTCAGACTATAATAGAATGGTTCCTTGAGGTTTTCACTGAAAAGCATGATTGTAAATACAATCATTCAGTAATTCTAGGTAGTGCCCATTAAGATCTGGGCAGCATACAAGTTTAATAAATAAGAATAAAAAGTAAGCAAAGATAGTACCAATACTAGAATATCCAAAGTGCTACTGGAACATATCAGCATTGACAAAATGATCATCAGTCAATTGCAAAAGGCAGCTTCACTTGGAACAGTTTACATCCTGCAATGATACTGTATCTTTAGCACAATCAAACAACATCTCCCTATCTCAGGACCTTGGGAAGTACTCAATAGATGGATAAAAATGCCAAATCCTGTCTAAACATTTGGCTGAATGTGCAATGAAACATAATAATAAGAAGGTATCAAACTATGACTACTTATTATATGTATTGTTTACAGTAACTTAAATCATAATATGTCTGTTTCAGTTTGGGCTTATCTGAAACAGGAAGGTAATTATAACACCAGTTTAGGGCTAGTGTTATACGCAATCAGGTCATTTTGGATTTTTCAACAAATCAGAGTTAATACAGGTATAAACTATGGCTTAATGTGATATGCAAACCCAAAAGCTTAACTGATGTGTTGCTTCAATGAATGCGGGTAGTCCTTGACTTACAACAGTTCATTTGGTGACTGTTTATTGAAAAAAATAACTGATGACTGTTTTTCACAATTACATCCATTAGAGCCATCCCTTGGTACATGATCAAAATTTGGATGTTGGGCAACTGATTCATATTTATGACAGTTGCAGTGTCCCAGGGTCATGTGATCAGCTTTTGTGACCTTGTGACAAGCAAAGTCAACGGGAAAGCCAGATTCACTTAAAAACAGTACTAACTTAAGAACTGTAATGTTTCACTTAACAATTGTGGCAAGAAAGGTGGTAAAATGGGGCAAAATTCACTTAACAAATGTTCCACTTAGCAACATAAATTTTGGCCTCAATTGTGGTTGAAAGTTGAGGACTATCAATTGTACAACTGAGAAGCAGTTTTTTGTGGCAGGTCACCATAACTTTCCCCATCTCAACATCTTATAGGTGTGTGGACTTCAACTCCCAGAATTCTCAACAATATGTATGACAGCTGGGGAATTCTGTGAGCTATGATCACATACAGTATTTAAAAGGAAAGGCTGTGAAGCACAACCAGTGGAGTCCATCTGCATTAGACACCCCTAGCTCTTACCATATAAATTACTCGCTTTATCTCTCTATTTGAGTGCTGCATTCATATCATATTCAATCAATACTTACTGCTTCCTTTCTCCCAACTTTAAAATGTTAAAATTATTGTTAGGAATGTTCCAGCAATAGACTTGAAATTGCCTAGGTATATTTCAGAATTTGTTGGGAATCTAAGTTATTAAAAAAAAACCCTCAGGAATAAAATCAATATAATTTGAGCTTATTTCATACACTCTGCTCAAGTTTGAACAAAGACTCCCAGTGTTAAATAAGAAGCTGCAGCCAGTGTGAAAGGTATGAATGAGCAGTTTGTTTCCATTGCATTCTAGAACATGCAGTGGGCATCCTAGAGCAAATAACATTTGAAGTTCATAATTCCACAAAGAACTAAATTGACTGTGAACATCATAAAAATGAGTGAACGGGAAGTCATTACAGGTGTGGAGAGACACCAGCATCTTACAATAGCAGAGTTGGAAGGGACCTTAGAGGTCTTCTAGTCCAACCCCCTGCCTAGGCAGAAAACCCTATACCTTTCCAGACAAATGGCTATCCAACATCTTCTTAAAGATTTCCAACGTTGGGGCATTCACAACTTCTGGAGGCAACTTCTGTTCCACTGATTAATTGTTCTCACTGTCAGGAAATTTCTCCTCAGTTCTAAGTTGCTTCTCTCCTTGATTAGTTTCCACCCATTGCTTCTTGTTCTACCCTCAGGTGCCTTGGATAATAGTTTGACTCCCTTTTCTTTGTGGCAACCCTAGAGATAATGGAACACTGCTATCATGTCTCCCCTAGTCCTTCTTTCCTGCAACTGTTCTTCATATGTTTTAGTCTCCAGTCCCCTAATCATCTTTGTTGCTCTTCTCTGCACTCTTTCTAGGCTCTCCACATATTTTCTACATAGTGGCGACCAAAACTGAATGCAGTATTCCAAGTGTGGCCTTACCAAGGCATTATAAAGTGGTATTAACACTTCACATAATCTTGATTCTATCCCTCTGTTTATATAGCCTAGAACTGTGTTGGCTTTTTTTGGCAGCTGCTGCACACTGCTGGCTCATATTTAAATGGTTGTCCACTAGGATTCCAAGATCCCTTTCACAGTTATTACTGTTGAGCAAGGTACCACCTATACTGTACCTGTACATTTCATTTTTGTTGCCTAAATGTAGAATACAACTTGGGATACAACTTTGAGGCAATTGTTGACTTTTCATATCTATAAAGAAAGATGGTTTTATTTTGTTTGTCTGATTATTGTAGATTCCCTCTTAGAGAGTAGATAGCATATTTTTCTTCAAGTTATCAAATTAGCCAAAAATGATTCATGGTTGTATGGCAGGAATGGCAAAAGTATGTCCTAGCAGCCTATTACAATATGCCAGGGTAAATAAAATCCAATTTAAATCAACACTTCCTTCCACTGCTTAACTGACAAGAAATGTTGAAAGTGAAATTAGAGATTAAAATGTCTTCCAGTCCATCGAGATTAAATATAAACATTTTAATCTATTTAACACTAAATAGCAATATATAATATAAGCAAAATATTTACTTACAACTGGGACAACAGAAAAATGCAAATTTCCATGTCTCAGTGTATTTTTAATAAAATTGTTATAAGTGAAAAATGCAAATACAAAAATATAGTGAAAATTAAAGACAAGTAGACCTCCTAGCAGCCAGTAAGATCCCACAGATTGGGCCTCCTTCAGATGCCGTCAGTCAGACAGTGTCGGCTGGCGGGCCCTCGGAGGAGAGCCTTCTCTGTGGCTGCTCCGACTCTCTGGAACCAGCTACCCCTGGAGATCCGGACCATACCCACTCTTATGGCCTTCAGGAAAGCTGTAAAAACTTGGCTGTTCCGGCAGGCCTGGGGCTGTTGACCTCACTGTTGAGGTCCAGCGCCGATTAGAATGAATGTATGAGGGTGTTGCTGTTTTTAAACTGTTTCTTTTCTCGTTATGTGTTTTTTTCTCTTATTTTCTGTAAGCCGCCCAGAGTCCTTCGGGATTGGGCGGCATATAAATATATTTCATAAAATAAATAAATAAATACGTATGGCAGGGATAAGAGTTAAGGGCATGATAGCTATAGGTAAAACTATGTGGTGAGTGCCCCTTCCCCAAGTGTACTAAAAAAATGCTTATTTTTCTTAATGATTAATCCAGGGTTGCAATATGCTTTTGTGTTGTGTCAGTTTCCTGGAAAATGAAAAATAATAAGGGTTTAGGCTGAAAGCATCATTAAATGTTAATCTGTCAGAACTCCTGAGTCCACTAAGGTCAGTTTCAGTAACTGAATATAGTGACATGTT
Organism: Thamnophis sirtalis; assembly: GCF_051295495.1. NCBI lineage: Eukaryota > Metazoa > Chordata > Lepidosauria > Squamata > Natricidae > Thamnophis > Thamnophis sirtalis. The sequence goes on along the minus strand of NW_028261389.1, from coordinate 46,299,630 downwards.
CTGACCCCCCTCCTCCGTCCAGGAACGAAAGCTGAGACAAACGTAAATAAGAATGTTTTTTAATAAGTCCAGACTCTCAGTGGTTAAAAGCCAAATCAACAGACAGATAAGCACTTTGGCAGCAAGTCCTACAAAACTTGGCAGCAATGCAAACAAACTCTGGCAGCAATCCAGCCTGCCAAGTTTGTTTCTCGTTAGTCCCTAATGTTGTCTTCTGCAAGAAGGACGTGGCACAAGCAGTCCCTTTTATAATCTGGAGAGGAGCTTAAAGAGTATCAGCTGAACGTAATTACCTCCTGTAATTACGTAGTTGTTCTTGACGCCAAGTAGCCCTTCGATTGCGTGCATCCCGGAACAACTCACAGGTGGTTTCTGGATCCGTCTCTCTTGTCTCCTCCCACTGATCCAAGGCTCAGGTGCCACCTGGTGGCCAACCAGTCTCTCTGCGCCCTGCTCGGAGTCGGAACCCTGTCCAGGGTCCTCCACATCCTCCAGGGCTGACTCATAAGGCCCCTCGCTGTTGGAGTCTGGTGGCAGCTCCAATGGCTCCTGCCAGGCCACAACAGTGACAGATGGAAGATCTTCTGTGAAATAATGCAGCTTTGCCAAAAGCTATCAGTACACAAACTCTCTGGGACCCAACACATGTTCTCCCATGCATCCTATACTAAACTATATATGTGAGCATGACAGAAAACCTCACAAAGGAGTACTAGCAAATCTTGATTGTCTTATTATGGAGCTTCTGATTACTGTATGCAAAAACTTGCCTTTGGATAATTTGAAAGGGAAACAAACCAATGATGTAGAAAAAACATAATTAGTGGCACTGTTTCCCATTCCTTCCTTTGTTTTTCTTTCCACCACGTAAAATCAGCCATGAATTTTGAATAAGTACAATCGATTCCTAGTGCACCCTTTCTCATAATGAATCTTGGTACAGTCTACTGATACATTCACTTTAGAAATATGCATTTGAGGTCACTACAAGCTTGCTCAACCTCATGACAGAAGCCTGAAGGCTTTACTTGACCATTTTCAAGTTTCAGAAAATGATACGGGTGGGCAATCTTTTTGGGAAAGGCAAAAATGAGCTATTTCTGAAGGTGTGTGGGGTAGCAGGAGGTGTATTAATGATGCATGCTGCTCTAAGGCCACTAATGTTCCTTGGCCTTTAAAAAGGCCAAGAAAGTTAATAGAATGACTAGTCTAGAGATTTGGACAAAAATGGCTAAAATTCCTGCATGTTTCACAACTATATTTCTCCTTTAAATACAAAGCAAAAATTTAAAAATGCTGAATTGTCTGGGATTGGTAGAAAATGGATGCAGCCAGATATATTAAAAAACATAACTGACAAAAATAAAGGTAAAGACCTAAAGGAAACCTCACAAAAATATATTGATTAACAAAAATAAAAACAAGTACTGTTCCTTTGTGCTACATTTTTTACAAACATTTTTCCTTTAACAGTATAAAATATTTTGCAATTCATATACTTTCATTTTATAAACTAATCTTAAGAAACCATCAGATTAGTGTAATTCCAGATTGTTAACCCAGAGGTACACTGCAAACTTCTCATCTGAAAAATCAAGAGCGACAGATGGCAAAGTTAAACTTTTTTTAATGAGATGGAACAGAGAAAGATTTCTGATCTTATTATTTTTATAAATAACTCAAGGCAGTGAACACATCACATACAACAAATCTTCTTCCTATTTTCCCCACAACAAGAACCCTGTGAGGTGAGTTGGGCTAAGAGTGAGCGACTGACTTTCATGTCTAAGGCGCGACTTGAACTCACAGTCTCTGGCTTTCTAGCTTGGTGCCTTAACCACTACACCAAACTGGCCAAACTAATAAACACAATAAAAGTAGAAATGTATTTAGTAGAATTAAAGGAAGAACGTTAGAAATGATAAGCATAGCAATAAAGAATGTAAGAAAAAAGAGAAAAAACTAGAGCTGAAAATTATATTATAAACAACAGCACAAACATTCATCATGTTGCGAGGAGTCTTCTTCCCTGGTGTTTTGTCAAAGACTATAAAAACTAATAAAACAAAACATGCACACCATCATTATTTGAAATGTCGACAAACAAAACTATCAACAATATATTGCTACAAATTTCTCCTTCCAGTGCTGTATAATAAAGAAATAATGCTGTGAGAGATCCAGTTTATCCCCCAAACAGATGTAGACACCACTTTTAAACTGCAATTATCCCACAACATAAGCTTCTTAGGAGTAAATAGGTCAAAGTTATATTTGAAATGCCCAGTGTTTTCCAGCATTCAGTGTGTTATGAAATGGGTTCTTCACCAGCGGGGATCCCAATTCATGCTGGGATCTGAGACTACTTCACAAAGGAGTACTAGCAAATCTTGATTGTCTTATTATGGAGTTTCTGATTACCGTATGCAAAAACTTGCCTTTGGATAATTTGAAAGGGAAACAAACCACTACCTCTCAACTACAAGAGTAGGTGAATTTGAAAGTTCCCCTTTCCAGACAGTAATTGATGCTAGCATGTATCCCCAGTGCTTGAACCTGAAAGTGTGTAGTAGAAAATTAATTCCACCTTTACAGGTAATTGTAAATACAGTGACAACTTTTGGGAAATCTTTGCCAAAGAAACACCTTGAATAGTTTGTAAACTCATGAAAATATTGTGATGGAGATGTATTAGCATGAAAAGATCTCATAAAATCAAAATCAGTTATGAATTATTTCTATTTTATCTCAAGAATGTCTTTATCATCTGTCTATTTTTTTTTCATTTGTACCAAAAAGGATAAGTTCAAATTTAATAGTTGAGAAGGTTTCCTGGAAATAGTTGTAGCAAGATAAATAAGGCATAGTATAATATGAACCCCCAATGTATATGTTTATTTAGATAGTTATCACAAAGAATTTTAATGATTTTACATTTTTTAATTATTTAAACTGGGTGACGTTTTATATTCAAATGGTTGCAGAGTAAGAAGAATTAGATTGCTTTTAGTTTATTTTTTAAAAAGCAACATTCTTTCCCTTTAGGCTTTATTTTTATTGTTTTATTTTAGTTTGTCAAACATGTAAAAGACAACAGGTATAAGTATAAATATAAATATGAACATGGTAAATGGGTATGAATAAATGGAGACAGTAGACAGGGACAGTAGGCACGCTGGTGTGCTTATGCACGCCCCTTACAGATCTCTTTGGAATGGGGTGAGGTCAACAGTAGACAGTCTTAGGTTAAAATTATGGGGGTTTGGGGAGGTAACAACAGAGTCAGGTATTGCATTCCAGGCATTGACCACTCTATTGCTGAAGTCACATTTTCTGCAATCAAGTTTGGAGAGAGGGAGGGAGGGAGGGAGGGAGGGAGAGGTAATCTTACAATTCACAGTAACTGGTTTCCTTTGCTATTAATACATATTCCAGCATGTTCCATAAACCACCTTATCAGTGATGTTCTTGATCTTCACATGCTAGCCTTTGTTTCCATCAAGTAACACTCAACACCTCATGATTTAAATTGACATATCCATGTCATTTTCTTGATAGTAATACAGAAGAGGTTTGCCATTGCTGCCTTCTTTAAAAAAAAACTTTTCCATCTAACCTGCAGACCTGGTATTTTTGGAAATCTCCTGCATACTATATCTGACCCTACCTGGCTTGTGAGCCAAGTCAACATTGGCTAAGTGCTGCCACCTCCTGTAATGCATACTTTCCACAGAAAATAAATTCTTTTTGTGTAGCAAGTGTTGAGTATGTGGGGATCCAACAGAATGTTGTTTGTCTATGCCTTCTTAGATTTCACACACTGACAATAGAACTTGGCAATGTACTTTCATGGCTTCCTCAGTCTATTTTTCATTGAAATTCAATTGCTCTGGAATGACCTTAAATAGAAAATATTTGTGGATAAACACTTACTGGGGGGTGGGCATGTTCTGTAAGACTTTTTCTTTATAAGCATTAAGTTCTGATTAAGATAGATATCTGACCTATTTGATCAACTTTTAATATTTTTCCCTTTTGTTGAATACTTGGATACTGATAAGAGGCATAGTGGACCTCTGTGCAGTTTGTTGGCCACTGTTAGCACAGATTGCTGGACTGGTTGGGTCAGGGGTCCAGCAGAGCATTGCTTATGTTCTTACGTTTTATGGCTCCTATTCAAATTATTTTTTGTTCTCCTGAAAGAAAAACACATTATAACTTCAGAATGTAATCTCTTTTGCTAAGCATTCAGTTGTTTATCCTCACCAATTTATTGAAATTTATTGGCATGATCTAGTTTTATTCATTTTAAAATTAACCTTATATTGTGTCTTCCACTGCTATGAATGACATGGATGTTTCTGCAAATGATCTATTCAGGCTGCACCCTGCTGCCAAGAGACGGGCTTATGGCTAAAATCAAAGAATACTCTTGGAGGATTTGAGTTTATAATCCTCAGAAGAAAATATAGTCTATGGGGATTCTTGATTAAATGGATAGCTTTCATTTGCTTCTAGTCAAAATGATCTAAGATCTGGACCTACAAACTATACCTCAAAGATGAAATCAAATACCCAACAAACCCTACAAATCCTTTTTGAACAACTCCCTTTAAAAAAAATCATGATACTATAAAGCCAACAGTGTCCCATCATCAATATTAGTTTGTAATTGGCAAAATTAATTGAGGTTTATTAAACTCTTCAAAATGCTGGTTTTAAAGGCTTTATATAGCTTTTTTCACAATAGGTGGCAGCAAGTAGCCAACTTTGATCCTGAAAAAATAAACAGGGATGTGAGATCACCAGGAATTCCTATGGTCAGAGTATGGAAAGTTTAAAAAAAGAAAGAAGGAAAATATCCTGGAAGATGGCCATGCAAATCACTGCCCATACTATTGGCCATCCAAGCCATATGGATATGCATTTATAGTTACCAAAAGTAAAGCACAACTCAAGGGAGTCTTTACCTTTTACCTTTCATGTATCAGCCTAATACTAGTGAGAAGCTTCTTTCAAAACTCAAATTCCTTCATGGGTCACCATCAGGGACTTATTTCTCTCCTGCACAAACCTTGCAGATTGGCCTGATCCAGTGGTGGGTTCCTAACCGGTTTACTACCAGTTCGCTGAGAGGGCGTTTTGCTCTGCATGCGCAGTTGACTGAAAACTGTTCTATGAATGTGCAGAAACATGCCGGCAACAGCAAAAGATACCGGAGAACTGGTTCAGGGGCATGGCAGGCCTGGATCGCTGTCGGTTCCAGCGACCCAGGCTGCCATACCACTACCGGTTCGGCTGAACCGGTCCAAACCAATAGGAACCCATCACTGGCCTGATCTGTTCTTTAGGCTGCAGCGGACAAAATAAACAGCAGTGAGTAGCAATTGGTTAAGTTGGGCAGCTATAGAAAATGAATGAATGAATGAGCTGACTCCATGGATTGGGAATTTGGGGTACCATCTTTGTGATCCTAGGTCTCTTGGCAGCTTTTGATACTATCAGTCATAGTATCCTCCTGAGCTGGCTCCATGGATTGAGAATTTGGGGTACCATTTTATGGTGATTCTCTTCCTTTCTCTGGAACTGGTTCCAGTGCCTGTTGGTTAGCAAGGAGAAGCCATCCTGTGCATGTTTGAACTACAATATCTAGGGATATTATAGCTTTGACTTTAGATGCAAATCCAGATTGGTTTGCAATTCGGGGGTCCTCCTGGACACTCATCTCCTGATGAACCAGTCCAATCCTAAGGGGCTTTGCAATGCGCCATTTACTACCATCACCAGAAGCAGTCCATTGGATGACTTGTATTGCACCTGGAAAGTGCCTTGTCCAAGACCCGGGACTCAGTTCCCTTGGTAGTTGCTTAGGCGGATGTCTGGAACTCACAGCTTGTGCCTCTTCAGGTTGGGGACAATGTTCTTGAGCGTAGCCCAGGACATAATGGTCAGTGATGACTCTGTGTTGATTTCCATGGAGCATGGGGATCCCTCAAGGAGGACTGTGACTCTCAGCTTTGCAGTTCGTGTGATGCAGGTTTGGCCGATGGTCATGTGGTAAGTCACTCCAGTGGCTCCCTCTGGCTGCTTGGGTCATGGTTGCCATGTTCCACATCTCTATGGCTTTGGGTACGATGGCTGATTCTGTGGCTATCAGGTTGCTGCTGGGAACTTGCTCTTGCAAACTCTGGCGATGTGTCCCTTCCGCTCGCAACGCTGGCAGATGGTGTCCCTGAAACAGCAAGCCGATCTTTGGTGATTGCCTCCGCAGCTGGTGCAGGGTGGAAACTGTGATTCGAATTTCCATGCTGATTCCTTGTGATCAGTGCGCATGCGATAGACATCGTCATTGCTGTCTGACGCTTTTGGCTCTGTGGTCTCGTGATGCACGCTGGTGGTTTTGCATGCGCTCTTTGGGCTGTTCTGCTTCTGCAACGTTTCTGTCAACTTGGTCGAGGGCTTGGTGGCCCTGGCTTCATCTAAGGCAATCTGGAGTGTGAGGTTAGTTTTAGCAAGCAGCCTCCTTTGCAAGTTAATGTCCCGAATCCCACAAGGAGGAGCTCGTCCAGGTCTCTGAATTCACAATATGCTGCGGCTTTTCAGAGCGTGGCAACATATTGATTAATAGTCTTGCCTTCCCTTTGATTCTGGAGGTTGAATTCGTGCCTCCTTACATATTTGGACGGTTTGGGAGCATAGTGCTCCTCAGCATCTGTTGGAGTACCGATCAAGCGACCGAATAGAGTGGCGTTGATTCGGATAAGTCCATCACCATCTTGAACACTTCGGGCCCACAGTAGCTTAAAAATATCGCCTTCTTCCGGCCTTCGGACAGGCCCAGGAGGTCATTGGCTTCGAGGAAGCAGTCGAATCTCATCATGTAGGACTCCCAGTGTTGGTGGCTGGGTCGAATGGAGCTGGTGGGGCATCTATAGTCATCTTGTTTCTTGCTTGAAGCTGATTCAAATCTGCCGCTTTAAGATGGCTTCTCACTGCCATGTTTTACTCCAGGCTGGATTACTTGCTGGATCGTTTCTGCTCTTGGTTTCCTTCCTATACCATCCTCGTCGCCAATGTTAGATTGTGGGAACAGGTGAGGCAGACTCAGGCTTCAGCAACAACAGCTCTTTATTAGTGACTCAGAATCCAGCAAAGACCCTGTTCAGCAACAGCTCTTTTATAGGGCTCAGGCAGGGCCTCCAATCAATCAGATTTGAATGAATTCCTGCTGGTAACAGCGGATCTGAGTGAAAACTACTTACAAGGCTATTTACATGTAGATTACTCCAATTACTTAAGAGTAGGTATCACTGCAATCTTCCAGATAAATGTTGTTTATTTCTCTTATCAAATTTTTTCCCAGACTTGTAGGAGTAAGGTATATTTTCCATTCATCAGAAGGTGGTGCCCTCAGCTTAGGTTCCAGCATTGTCTCAGATCTCACAAGTATTTAATCCAATTTTAATTCTATTTATGGAAGCAAAGTCAGTTATTAAGTAATAGTTCCATCACTTTAAAATACCTTTCCAAAAACAATGCCTACCAGTATAAAAGTCCAATTCTCTATGTTTTAAAAGTTTTTTGCTTTCTTCCCCTTAGTTCCTTTCTTTTGGGTCTGGGATTTTTCTCTAAGTAGTTATTCGCTGCTTTAACAAATAGTTCTAAGAGTCTTTTTTCTTAATTTTTTTTCCTTTTAGGATTAGGTTCTAGGTACAAAAGGAATCATCTCACCCAGATCCAATCACTGTTCATCTACACCACTCCTGCACTTTATTTGTTGTCTCGGCTGTCCCAGCTTCACGGCAGCTATGATGGCTGCCTCTTCTCCTTGTGGATGAGAGGGAAAAGAACCCTGGGTCAAGTGGGAGAGATGCAACTCTCTGCAACCTACAGGGCATCCCTCCTTTTTTCACCACCCCTCTAGGGTGGCTTTAGTTCCTTTTGAAGCCCTCCAATAGTGAGAACTAGGCGTGGGAGCACAGAGACCCGCTTCTCGTATCCAATCTTGTCACAACATCAGCCGGATATCCTGCACAGAAACTGGTTACTTGAGGGACTGCCTGTCTCCCATAATATTTTCCCAGCTGGTTCAATATAGCAGGATTGGCATGCTTCAAGTTCCATTAATTAAACAATCTTATATATCAGGACCATTAAATCTTCTCTGTCTTCTAGAATGATCCGCCCTTTGATATTCAAGTGGCTTTTATCCCACTGCTAGTCCAAAGAGCCTTAAAAATCTAATTCTTCATCCAGGTCTTTGTGAGGATGGCTGATATGTCTTTCTTCTTTCTTGTTCCCCTCCTGGTTTGTTTTCTTTGCTTTTGTTATTCTATTGCGCGCTGGGTTTTTTAATGTGTTTTTTGTATTGATTTCTGATTTAAAATGTATTTAATAATCATATAATTTCCAGAGTCACTGGGAGTTAATCAGCATGTTAATTTAATAAATTAGTATTAATCTAATCCAAATTATAATAAATGGATTAGTGTCTTGTGCATATCCAGCCAAAACAGCCAAATCATGGCTTAGTGTTATTTGATCTGAACATTGCTTTCTAGTTTTTCTTGTCTAATCATAGATTTCCAATATTTGTCTTAAAATTTCAGTTGTGTCATTCACTAATAGATGACCTCCTTACCAACCTCCCAAGATTCCCCATGAATCCAGCACCTCACTTCATGCCTATCTCTGTCACTTTTGCAAAGTTTATTTATTTATTGGTAAATATTATATAACTTTCCAACTTAAATACATAACTTTGGTAATGAATTTAAATGACTATATCTAGGCTTTGTCATATACATCTTTTAGACAGTTGCTGCTTGCTTTATTTTAAAATCCTTGATGTTATACATTCAGTTGTGTATGATCAGCTGTAAATCACATAGTTTAATGTTATTAAGCATAGTCCCAAAGTTTTATACTTTCTGGGATTTAATCCAATGTCTTTGTTCTTTGGGAAATAACTTAATTTACCACTAGAATCTATATGAGTGTGGAACACCTCATGATGTTATTTAGGAATTATATTAATGTCCTTCCAGAAAACTATGATCTTCAGGCAGAGGAGTGATCTTTACATTTTAAGACTGCTGATTTCAAAATAAGGCTTCACTGCTGCAACAGATAAGACTGTCCTAGAACATCAAACAAGGATCAATTTAAGTTAAAGGACAGTTCATTAATGGGGATGGGAACCTAAAAACAAACAATAGGAAAATAGGGACAAGAGTTATAGGAAGAGAAAAAGCAGACATGTGGACATAAGCAGCTTAATTTTGTGAATTTATATGGTAGCTGAAAAGAGGACATTCATTCCTGAAAACAAATCAACAAGTGAAACAATAAGCAATGTTATGTTAGCACTGGCAGTCTATTACCACATCACAGTATCCTTGTCAACTGTATATAATACAGTGTCAAAAAAGATACTGTGGTGCTGCACTTTAATCCCCAGCTTTTTCTCATAATAGACCACCCTGGTGAGCAGCTCAGACTTGCTATTTATAAATATCCAGGGGGCCACAGGTTCCAACTCATCTATGAGATAAAGTCAGTGTGACAGAAGATGAAAGACATGGAATGGGGGAAGGAAGAAAGCTAACAGTATATTTTACCTGAAAGCTTTTTTGCATTCTACTTTTTGCTGCATTCATTCTCAGAACATATATTTGGTTAATAATAGCTACCTTCCCACAACATATTGAACTCTCAAGGGTGAGCTAGTACGTTGCAAATATAAAACCAGACATACAAGGTAGGAAATGGTAATTTTTAATTTAACCTAACCCAAACAACATTATTTGGAATTTCATCTTTTCTTGGTCTATCATACCAGGTAAAAATGGAAAAGAGGTGTTGGTTAATATAGGGTTAATCCCAGAGGTGGTATTCAGCAGGTTCTGACCACTTCCAGAGAACTGGTAGCGGAAATTTTGAATAGTTTGAAGAACCGGTAAATGCCACCGCTGACTGGCCCCACCTCCATGTATTCTCTGCCTCCCGAGTTCCAGCTGATCGGGAGGAAATGGGGATTTTGCAGTAACCTTCCCCTGGAGTGGGGAGGGAATGGAGATTTTACAGTATCCTTCCCCTGCCACACCCATCAAGCCATGCCCACCAAATCACACCACGCCCACCAAGCCACGCCCATAGAACTGGTAGTAAAAGAAATTTGTATCCCACCACTGGTTAATTCTCTATTTTGGTTTTCTGCAGTGACATAAAAATTTAGAGCAGCTCAGAACAAGGCTAGTTTAGGCCATTTCTACAGATTTATTTTTTTATTCATAGTTGTGGTTTTATTTCCCTTTTTTCCAAACACGGAAGGGAGAGATGGAGACAGCTACCAGCCTGGATATTTGGGATGGGCCACTGATCCCAGCGTTTTATGTATTTTGCACAGCAGTAAGCAGACTGGGACAGCCAACAATATGAGATATTATTATTGTGCCGTCAAACCGGGTGACTGCCAGGACAAATCCCTGCAGTTTTTTTGACAAAATTTCAAGAAATGGTTTGTCTTTGCCTGTTTCCTAAAGCTGAGGGAATGACTGGCCCAAGGCTCATGCCTAAGGCAGGGCTAGATCTCATGGTCTCATGGTTCCTAGCCTGGTGCATTAACCACTTCACTAAACTGGCTCTCTTATGAGTATGAATGCAGTCAAGATTTATGAATTTCTCAGCTGCATTGCAAGTATGCTTAAACCTTGGAAATAGACAAGATGCATCTGTTTTAGGATCAAATAGTTGATCTGTCATCCATCAAAATAGATCTCCATAAATAGATCTGGTTGTGATTTCAGGCAGCAAAGTCTATAATTTCATTATATTTTGCTAAGAGGTGGCATGAATTCATTAGTGTATAAATTAAAAGCTGATAGATAAATTGAAGCCAATGAGTTCTTCCCTGTCTGTCTACAATAAACTAAGCTAAAAACTGATTTGCATTTAGGAAGATGTTTTTATTTACAGATAAATAAATTCAATTAATTAATTAATTAATTAGCCACAGTCATTCCTATCTTCAAAACGGGAGACCCCAGCCTAGATGAAAATCAAAGACCAATCTCATTGTTTTTGCATCACCTGCAAAATCATGGAATCAATTATAAACCAACCCACTACCCTCCACTTAGAGATAAACAACCTAATCTCTAACAAGTATTTTGGTTTCAGGAAAAATGTGTCCTGTAATCTGCAACTCCTACACTGCAGAAGCATTTGGACTACACAACTCAATCAGGGTAAAGCAATACATGCAATTTACATAGATTTCTGCAAAGCCTTTGACTCAGTGGTACATGACAAACTACTGTTAAAACTAAGCTCTTACAGCATTTCCGAATCCCTGCACAAGTGGATAGCTGCGTTCCTATCAAACAGGCAACAAGTAGTCAAAATAGGGAGTGCCCTATCAAACAGTGCACCAGTTAATAGCGGTGTCCCCCAAGGCAGCGTTTTAGGACCCACACTCTTTCTGCTTTACATAAATGACCTCCGCAATCATATTATAAATGCACCAACAATACTGCTGCCTTACAAAGCAACTTTAACTATGTGTCAGTATGGTTGAACTCCAAATCTCAACCAACAAATACTCTGTCTTACACATTGGCAATAAAAATCAAAACATCAAATACAAGCTGAATGGATATGACCTCGTAGACAACCCTCACTCTGTCAAGGACCTCCTAGGAGTACTCATCTCAAACGATTTAAGCCCCAGAGCTCACTGTAACAGGCATTAAGGCAAAAAGACATTAAGAGTTGTTAACCTAATTTTGCTTCTTCTCTGGTAACATTGTACTGCAAACTAGAGCATACAAAATCTTTGTATACAAAATAAATAAGTAATAAATAAATAAGTTAGTTTGTTAACTTATATACTAACTAAAATCCATCTTATTTTTATTCTCATTTTAAAACTTTCCAAGGAAAGACTGCCTTGAAAGACAGTAGTTAATATACAGTATATATTATATATGTATACATTTATTCTCCAGAAAATATTTCTTTCCTAGTGGTTTATTACATTTAAAAGTTTTCAAAAGGTATTACCATGGACATTCCTACCTATTATTGTCCAAAACAGGCAAGCAAACCTCTTGATATTCTCCTTCCATGGATGACATGATGATTCTCTCTCAAATCCCAGTAGGTTTAAAACAGCATTACCCATTCCTGCTTCCTACTATGACAACCAATCTTTAGAGATTAATTATGACAAAAGTAAAATAATGACATTCACTAAAAGGCCAAGGATGCTAAATTGGTCACTAAGTGAGCACAGGTTAGAACAAGTAAACTGCTTTAAATATCTTGAAATAAACTTCCATGTATTGGATAAGACATGTCCATAGAGATTATGTGACACAAAATGCATGTACCAGTAAATTTGCTTTAGCTATCCAAGCTGTTTACTGTTCTCAGGGTGCCTGGTTTATTCCTATTACAGTAAAATTCCTTTCAGAAAAAGCTCATGTGTTTTATAGAGTGCAACTTGAGATTTATTTCAAGTTCTCAAGAATTGAATGTGCTTAATACAGTTCCTAAGACATATTTTCCAAGTGCCTGAGGGTGTGTCCAGTGCAGTTTGTTGTATAAAAGTAGTACTGTTTATAGTTGAAGATGGAACAGGGGTTAAATCTTTGAATTTGAGCTAAATTTTGTTATTTCCTGTGTAAATTTAGCCACAATGGTTGGCTAATCATTGGATGACCCCTTTGTGTCAAAATGAAAAAACAGGGTTGAAGGACCTATACCATTAATGTTGTTGGGGTATAATTATCCAGGAAGAATATTAGACAGTGAATAATTGATGTGGACCATCAAATTGAGAATAGCCTAGTTCCTAGTTTAGTTTAGTTTATTGTCATTGCACATCATACAATGAAATTAAATGCCATCTTCAGTGTACATTATAACTATAAAAATAAAAACACAAATACACATCCTTCACATGCTATATAATTTAAATTGAAAACCCGATATTGCATTAATATTATTCCTGATGTCTTCTTAGGCAATCAAATTACCAGTTTTAAGCTTGCCAGGTTTCTTGAGCTTATCACTATACAAAATTTTGAAGAGCATGGAAGAATAATAGAATTCCCATGGTGGAGAAATGAATGATGTCAGAATTTGCAGAAACAGCAAAACTGACCTTTTGGTCAGAAAACAAACAACAAAAACATTTCTGAAAGGCTGGAAACTTTATATGGACTCTTTGCTGAAAGAAAAAAAGAATTGATGACGTATGAAGATTAAGAATGATGTGTACTAAATAAGAGAAAGAAGAACAGTAAGATTGCAATTATTAGCCATTGAAATAGTCAAATGTTTCTTAATTTCAGTCCTACAGAGATCTGAAATGCAAAATTATCAAACTTTTTTTAGTTCAATATCCAGATCATACGGATTCTTTTTCTTACAATTATCTTTTATCTGACCATAGTAATGCACTCTATCACCCTTAAGTTTTATTTAATAACCAACAAGATTCAACAGATTATTTATTTAAAAGATTTTTATGATCTGCTATTTTAAAATACAAGTCTGAACAATTCCCTTAGAGGTACATGACTTGATTAAAGTTGCTCCAAGTTTAGTAATAACAATAACTCCTAAACCTCCCATTTATTTGTTTTAGCTGTAATTTCAGTGGTCTTTTTACTGAAGTTAATAGTGTTAGTTTTCAAAGTGCTTTATCAAAACTAAGAAAGTTTTACCTCTATTACTTATATTATCTTTTATTCCATTTTATCTTATATTGATGTTTTAAGTTAAATAAGATTGGTCAATGTCCAACATCCACAGTAATTCATTTGCAAAAACTATTTACCACAGATGTAATCCATCATTATTTACTATTTTTCTTTAAGTCCTTAAATGTATTTATTACAAATGCTAGCTTTAAAGGAAATGATCATTTTTTGCAGTTTAAAAGAATACAAAATATTTTGGAAATAGTACTTGCATCTCAGATTTTTCTGTTTAATCATATCTATCTATCTATCTATCTATCTATCTATCTATCTATCTATCTATCTATCTATCTATCTATCTATCTATCTATCTATCTATCTATCTCTACCTACCTACCTACCTACCTACCTACCTACCACTATTTGTTAGTTTGATAAGGACGTTTTTGTTCAATTATTCTGTGTATACTAGCCTTTTGTTCTCTTGGATTATTTTAAATGATGGTGGTGGTTGATTTTGTCCTCAAATTAACATCTAACTTTTGAAATCACCCCATGCTTAGCTGTAAGAAGACTGATGAGGCATGATGTAATAGACACTTGAAATGATTCATATAGATGAAGATCAAGGTCTGTTTTATTCCAGAGTGCAGGTCATAATATAGTGGATTTAGGCTGCAGCAAGGCAGATACTACTGAATGTTTGGGGGCAGGAACTTCTTGATGTAAGAGCATTTTGACAGTGATCTAAAGAGATGAAGGTCTTCCCTTCCTTAGAAGAGTTCAAGCAGAAGATAGACAACTATCAGACCAGTATGCTTCAATTTAAGTTCCTTCATAGAGGATGCAGCATGCACTGTGGCTAAAGGATTTTATTATATGATTATAAGATCTTGTTCACTATGGTGTTTGGTTACTTTAGAATTCAATGGATGACACCAGATAAATAAGATATGCCTCCCATGGAATAATGACTCCGAAGTTATAGTTTTATATTCCATCCCTGCAGATTTTTTTTTAAAAAAAATTCAGAATATTTTAAATGTTTTGTTGTTTTTCTATCTAAAACACACAGGCCTCAGAAAACTAATTTGTATGTTAATACCCTTACAAAAGTTTTTGCTGCAGTATAAAATTGTTCTTCTGATTATTAGATCTCTCCTTTATTGTTTTTTTGCCAAATGTTATTTGCAAATAAAATTGGTCAATCCATCCAATTAGAAAGAAATAGTTACTGTAAATATGAGCTTCTTTTTAAGTCAACAGTGAAGGGAAACTTATTTACAGATCCCGAGGACGCGTCATTTTGTGTAGATTTGTCACAGAGTTTTATTAAAAATGTAATATAATTAGATGACAATTTCAAAGTTCCATTGTGTTCTAACACATTCCATTTCTGGACTGTGACCCTCACCTTGATATTGAAAGTCTCATAAAAGCTGCACATATTGAATTACACTACAAGCTGCTCTAGAATTTACAGAAGCTTCCCTTTGTGAGTAACGATGCATGAAGAAATACCACAGACTGCTGTGAAAGAGGACATCAAATAAAAATTGTTAGCATTAATTTCAAGGACAGCAGGATTAGGCAGGACTTAAGCCAATGGGTCCAAAGCAAATAAAGATTAAATCTTCTGCAATATCACAGAAGGTTCTGAAGGGTTTATTGGTCATTCATGCCAAAAATCATATGTCCCCAATTTGTGTGTTTTTTCAAAGGTTACCTTGGTGCCATGTTACAGGCATTCAGTGATGAACCATATAATGTGATTAGCCATCCTATGTCTAAGAAGCAACGGGTGGAAACTAATCAAGGAGAGAAGCAACTTAGAACTTAGTAGAAAGGGAATTGGTCTTACCTGATATGCCTCTTCTCATAAGGTGGAGATAGAGTCCAGGGTTGACTTTGTCTACTCGTTGATTGGACTGAGTCTGTCAGAGCTGTTAAGACACTTCCCCGTTTCTAGGGCTTCTCAGCTTTTCAGCAAAGTTGAAGTGACAGACCCGACGTGTCTTGTGTTGAAGTTATGTTTGTTTGAAGCGAGGACCAGCATCCGTTAGGTTGGGGATGGATGCTATCTCCACCTTATGAGAAGAGGCGTATCAGGTAAGACATCCTTTTTCCATTGAGGTGGAGATAGCATCCAGAAATGGGACATGCCAAAGTTGGCTTGTCCTTACGGGTTAACTACAGCCTGGTCTGAGGTTCCCTATCCCGTGTGAACACTCTGCAGCACCCTTTGACCAAACACTGCCTCAGATGAGGCAAATCTGTCCAGTTTATAGTTTTTAATGAATGGGGAAGGAGAGGACCATGTGGACGCTCAACAGAGCTCTTCCAATGATGCCTGCATCACCCACGCTGCAGTAGTGGCTGCACTCCTGGTAGAGTGAGTGGTGATTCGAACTGGCAAATCATATGCCTTGGCGATACACACCCTTAGCCATCTACCTGTAATCAAGGAAGTTACTTTCCTGCCCAGGGATGAAGGCTGGAAGGGCAGGAATAGGGACTCTGACTTCCTAGGGGAAAATTCTCTTTATGTATACCTTGAGAGCCCTCCTGACATCCAAGGTGTGCCACTTCTTCTCCAAGGGGTGAGAAGGAGCCAGGCTCCATCAATGAGCCACAGGCACAGTTTGGTAGGATAGGTTCCTGGGCCCTGTGGAACCAGGGGCACATCTTGGGAATGAAGGGGGGATCAAGATGTAACACTACCCTGTTGGGGTGGAAAATACACAGGTCCTCCCTTATGGAGAGGGCCTGCAGTTCTAAAATCCTGGCTGAGGTGATTGCTGCGAAGAATGCCACCTTCAGGGTAAGGAAACATAAGGTGGCCATCTGCAAAGATTTTAAGGGAGCTCCAGTGAGAGAGTTCAAAACCCTGTACAGATCCCAAGTAGGGTACCTGTGCACCACCGGTGGTCTGAGGTTTGTAGCGCCCCCTAGGAAATGCACACTGTAGGATGCTGTTTGAGAGACTGTAGGTTTCCACAAGTCAGCACTGAAGCCAGTGCTGCCACCTGTCTCCTGATAGTATTTTGAGACAGACCCCTGTCCAGTGCATCCTGGAGGAAATCCATGATCTGGAGCACTATCACCCCTGTGGAATGGATGCCTTTGCTAGCACGCCAGGTACAAAAGGTCCACAAGTTATATATGTGTTCTGTGGAGGGCCTCCTAGAGGCCTGGATGGTCTTAATGACCCTGGATGAGAAATTGTCCTCCCTCAGAACACTCCACTCAAGCTCCAAATGGTCAGATGGAGCCACTGTGGTTCCGGATGAATCAGAGACCCCTGGCTGAGTGAGATCCTGTCCTGAGGGATCCTCCAGGGCCGGTCCACCGACAGGTTCAGTAGATCAGCAAACCATGGCCATCTGGCCCGTATGGGGCAACAAGCAAGACCTCCACCTTCTCTATTACCTTCTGTATTACCCTTGAGATAAGGGGAAGAGGAGGGAAGGCATAAAGCATTCCTGGAGGCCAAGGACACTGAAGAGCATTGACCCCCTCTACCTCTGGTGCTGTAAATTTGGTGTAAAACCTTGGTAGGTGCATATTGTCTGGGGTGGTGAAGAGGTCCACTACCAGGAAACTGAAACAGTCTGTGAGTTTTCAAAATAGTGGCGAGTGCAGGCACCACTCAGCGTGGTCCACTGAAACTCGGCTGAGCCAGTCCGCCTGCACATTTGTCATCCTGGAGATGTGTTCTGCCATGATAGATGATAGGTGACTCTCCGCCCAGAAGCACAGTCACTTCTTGCAGGAGGACCTGGAGCAGGTCCCCCCTGATTATTATTTTTATTTATTATTTGTTTATTATTTATAGGCCACCCTTTTCCCTGAGGGGACTCAGGGCGGCTTACAATTTGTGGGGAGGGGAATACAAGACAGGACATAAGACAATACATAAGTAAAAATAGAGCACAACATTCATTCATCATTCGGGTGGGGAAGGGTTAGAATCTTTATCCCCAGGCCTGACGGGATAGCCAGGTCTTGAGGGCTGTGCGGAAGGTCTGGACGGTGGTGAGGGTGTGAATCTCCACGGGGAGATCGTTCCAAAGGGTCGGAGCTACTACAGAAAAGGCTCTCCTCCGCGTAGTTGCCAGTCGACACTGACTGGCGGATGGGACTCGGAGGAGGCCTAATCTGTGTGATCTAATAGGTCGTAGGGAGGTAATTGGCAGGAGGCGGTCTCTCAAGTACTCAGATCCACTACCATGGAGGGCTTTATGGGTGGTAAGTAGCACCTTGAAGCGCACCTGGAGATCAACAGGTAGCCAGCGCAGCTCGCAGAGGATAGGTGTTATGTGGGCGAACCGCGGTGTGCCCACAATCACTCGCGCGGCCGCATTCTGGACTAGCTGGAGTCGCCGGATGCTCTTCAAGGGCAGCCCCATGTAGAGCACGTTGCAGTATTCCAGCCTAGAGGTCACAAGGGCCCGAGTGACCGTTGTGAGAGCCTCCCGGTTCAGGTAGGGTCACAACTGGCGCACCAGGCGAACCTGGGCAAATGCCCCCCTGGTCACAGCCGACAGGTGGTGGTCAAAGGTCAGCTGCGGGTCCAGGAGGACTCCCAAGTTGCGAACCCTGTCTGAGGGGTATAAAATTTGACCCCCCAGCCTGAGTGATGGAACACTAGCCAAATTATTGGGAGGGAAACACAACAGCCACTCGGTCTTGTCCGGGTTGAGTACCAGTTTGTTAGCTCTCATCCAGTCCCTAACGGCTTCGAGACCCCGGTTCATCACGTCCACCGCTTCATTGAGTTGGCACGGGGTGGACAGATACAGCTGAGTATCGTCCGCGTATTGGTGGTATCTGATGGTTGCGAACCCTGTCTGAGGGTTATAAAATTTGACCCCCCAGCCTGAGTGATGGAACACTAGCCAAATTATTGGGAGGGAAACACAACAGCCACTCGGTCTTGTCCGGGTTGAGTACCAGTTTGTTAGCTCTCATCCAGTCCCTAACGGCTTCGAGACCCCGGTTCATCACGTCCACCGCTTCATTGAGTTGGCACGGGGTGGACAGATACAGCTGAGTATCGTCCGCGTATTGGTGGTATCTGATGGTTGCGAACCCTGTCTGAGGGTTATAAAATTTGACCCCCCAGCCTGAGTGATGGAACACTAGCCAAATTATTGGGAGGGAAACACAACAGCCACTCGGTCTTGTCCGGGTTGAGTACCAGTTTGTTAGCTCTCATCCAGTCCCTAACGGCTTCGAGACCCCGGTTCATCACGTCCACCGCTTCATTGAGTTGGCACGGGGCGGACAGATACAGCTGAGTATCGTCCGCGTATTGGTGGTATCTGATGGTTTAGGTGGGCCACATTGTCCGTCAGGATCAGTACATGCCTACCTGAGACTGTCTGTTGAAATTGACGGAGGGCCAGGTGGACTGCTCGTAGCTCCAGCCAATTGATATTGTGAGTCCGGTTCCTCTGGTCCCATTGTCCCTGGGCCATCTACAACTGAAGACACACACCCCTCCCATCCATAGAGGCTGGTGTCCATGGAACGATGGAAATACTGGGCACCATTTTGCCCAGGACCTGTGAGAGCTTGGCCAAGGATACAGTCTGCTCCCTCTTGACCTGCTCTGTTAGGTCCCTGAGGCTGATCTCTCTCTCCTGGGACAGGTAATGTCAGCTGTGACTTCATTTAATAATCAGGAAAGAAACCACTCAACTCCATTTGTTTGAAATCAAGTGTACTTTTACTAATTATAAATGAACAGTAGCAAAGCTAAGCTTAGGTGCAAAAGCAAAGAATATCATGTATAATTCAATCCCCTCCCCTTGGCACCCCAGTCCATAGTCCAATTATAATGCACCCAACTGTCAGGTGGGATATAACTTCAAAAGACATCACCAGGATGGAATGCTAGACAGCTAACCTTGGCGGGAAACTCCCTTCCTCCACATGCACAGTAAGGTGGTCAGGTCAGCGTCTAGAATCTTCCTCCTGCACATCATGATTCCCCTCCCAAATACCATGCCCCCTCTCCCCATTACAATGGCAGCTGAAGCAGCAGCAAAGCAGAGGCTGACATCCGGGCCTCCTCCAGAAAAGGGCGGTCAGACCTGCAGAAATGAAAAGAACCCAAACAAATGGACACACAACAAGACATAAAAGAGATAAAGGGTAAGGGAGAGAGAAACAAAAATAAAAGAAAGGAAAAATCAGGAGATTGTCCGACAATCAGGGTTTGGCAGGGTAGGCAGAGTAGAACTTGCGAAGCAGACGAGGCGCTCGAACATGGGACCCGTCAACCCATTCAGTGTGAGACGGGGGAAAATGCTTCCAAACCACCAGGTACTGAACACGGTTTTGCCATTTACGAGAGTCCAGAATCTCACGGATCTCGAAATGTTGCTCACCCTCAATCAAAAGCGGAGCAGGTGGAGGAGGGAGAGGTGTTTTCAAAGAAGAAGTACAGAGGGGCTTCAGAAGATTAACATGAAAAACAGGGTAAACCCGGTTGAGATGCTTAGGCAACTGGAGTCGGACAGAAACAGGGTTGATGATCTTGACAATGGGAAACGGGCCAACATATTTGGGCCCCAATTTCTTCGACTTCTGGGGCGTTTGAAGAAATCTAGTGGATAAATAAACTTGGTCACCAACTTTGTACTCATAGGGCTTAGTCCGTTTCTTATCAGCCTGTTTTTTATGAGCGCAGCATCCAGAGTCTGGAGAGCCAAAGGCCAAATGTCCCGAAGGCATTCACTCCACTCGGACAGCGATGACACTTGCTGTTGTTCAGGAGGAATCTCAGGAATGGGTACAAAATCTTGGCCGAACACCACATGAAAAGGGGTAAAGCCAGTGCTGCTGTGCACGGAATTATTGTAAGCCACCTCAGCATGAGGCAACAAATCCACCCAATCATCCTGCTGGTAGTTGATGAAACAACGTAAATATTATTCTAGTACAGAATTAGTCCTTTCACAAGCCCCATTAGTCTGAGGGTGGTGGGAGGAGCTTAGCCCCTGGGCGGCGCCAATCCACTTCAGAAACTCTTTCCAGAAGAGGGAGGTGAACTGAACACCCCTGTCCGAAATGATGCAGTCAGGCACCCCATGCAAGCGATAAATATGAGAGATGAACATCTTAGCGAGAGATTTAGCAGAGGGGAATCTTGGAGCAAGGGATGAAATGGACCTGTTTGGAGAATAAGTCCGTAACAACCCAGATAATAGTGTGTCCCTGACTCTCAGGACGTTCGACAATGAAATCCATGGAGATCTCCTTCCACGGGGCCACTGGGCGAGCCACCGCCTGGAGTAACCCTTGGGGCTTACCCGGGGGGCATTTAGCGGCAGCACAAATGGGACAACTGGCAACATATGTCTCAATGTCCTTTTTCAACGAGGGCCACCAAAATTGCCGCTTGACGAGGTGTAGAGTCTTGACGAATCCAAAATGCCCAGCCATCCGGGAGTCATGAGCCCGTTGAAGAACGATGGGTCTAATGGACACAGGAACATATAACTTTGCCCCAATCCAAGGTAATTCATCCTTCATAGTGCATTCATTCATGTGCTGTTGGAACCAGTCATCTCCAATAAGGGCCTTTTTTAGGTCAGAAAGAAAGTCCTGAGTGACCTCTATCTTAGAAGTCGCCTGACGTCTAGTAACAACAGGAGCAGCGAGGCTCTTCGCGGGAATGACAGGCTGGACCACACTGAGTTTAGAACAGTTGTACTGAGGGAGCCTGGACAAAGCATCAGCCATAAAATTCCCCCCCCCCCACCCATGAATGTATTTCAAGGTAAAATTGAATCTATTGAAATGCTGAGCCCAGTGCAACTGCTTAGGAGAAAGTTTTCTGGGCATTCTCAAAGCTTCTAAGTTCTTATGGTCAGTCCACACCTCAAAAGGGTGTTTGGCGCCCTCCAGAAAATGGCGCCATGTGGACAAAGCCCAGCGAACAGCAAAAGCCTCTTTCTCCCAAATGGCCCAACGTCTCTCCGTCTCGGTCAGTTTGTGAGTGGTATAAGCGCAGGGCTGTAATTTACCGTGGCTATTAGCTTGAAGTAATACAGCTCCCACAGCCACGTCACTGGCGTCAGCTTGGACCACAAAAGGTGCGTCCATGTCCGGGTGTTTGAGGACTGGTTCCTCTGCAAAAGGGCGCTTTAACTTTTCGAAAGCAGCTTGACAGTCCATTGTCCAATCCAGCAGCTTGCTAGGTTTGGGTTTTGGCCCACCTTTAGACTTAAGGAGGTTAGTTATTGGGAGAGCTATCTTAGCAAAGGAGGGAATAAAGGAGGGAATAAATTGATGATAGAAATTAGCAAAACCCAAAAACTTCTGCAATTGCTTGCGTGTACGAGGGGTCTCCCACTCGGTGACCACCTTGACCTTAGCGGGGTCCATTTCAATACCTTTGTGGGAGATGCGATAACCCAGGTAATCAACATTTTCCTGATGGAATTCACACTTGGATAATTTGGCGTAGAGTTCAGCCACCCGGAGTTTCTTCAGCACTGTGCGAACCAGCCTCCCGTGTTCTTCACGTGTTTCCGTGTAAATAAGGATATCATCTAAATAGACGATAACTCCTTTGTAAAGATGGTCATGTAAAACCTCATTAATCAGCTGCATGAAAACTGCTGGTGCCCCCTGTAGACCAAACGGCATTACACGAAATTGGAAACAACCAAGGGGGCAGTTGAAAGCAGTTTTCTATTCGTTCCCCTCTTTAATTCTGACTCTATAATACGCTTCTCTTAAGTCCAACTTAGTGAAAATACGGCCCTTCCCCAGTTGGGCCAGCATGTCCTTCATTAGTGGTAATGGGTACAGGTTCTGAGCTGAGATGCAGTTCAAGTTTTTGAAGTTAACACATAATCTGAGGGAGCCATCTTTCTTTTCTCTGAACAATACTGGCGCTGCTACCTTGGGTCTTGCTGGTTCAATGAAACCCCTTTCCAAGTTTTTCTCAATGAATTTTCTCATTTCCTCCATCTCTCTAGGGCACATTGAATATATTTGGGGCTTTGGAAGCTTTACTCCAGGTAAAATATCAATGGTGCAATCTGTGGGCCTGTAAGGGGGGGGGGGAATTTATCAGAAGATTTCTCACTAAAAACATCCTTGAGGTCCCAATATTCCTTTGGAATTCTTTCCTCCCCCTCAATTCTCTCCTGCCCCCTGGCTGCCAGTGTAGGGGTAGTAGTATCAGAGTCTGGAGTTTCAACTTTCCCCTCAGCGGGTGTGGCTGTTCGAATCCATAACCAACCCTCTCTCCAGTTAATGCGTGGGTTCCATCTACGGAGCCAGGGGAGTCCCAAAATAAGGGGCTGGTCCATCCCAGGCGCCACAATAAAAGTTATTAATTCCTGGTGGGTACCCATCCACATCTCTATGGGTTCAGTGGAAAAATGAGCCGGGCCGCCTCCCGCAATTGAACCATCAATTTGGCAAAAAGTAATAGGGATTTTCAAAGTCTTTAATTTCAAGCCCAGTTTCTCCACCATTTCAGGGCTTACCATGCAACGGGAACACCCAGAATCTAACAGAGCTAAAAGTTTCTCTGTTGTGCCAGAAGAGGGCACTCTAAGCTCAACTGGCCAGATTGTGAACTTAACCAGCGATGAGAATTTTCATCATCAGATTCGTCAGACGAGCTGGGGCTTCCGTCTCCCTCCTCCTCTGGCTCGAAGCATCGAGAAACATTCTCAGCAGCGAAGGCAGCCTCCTTCCTCTTGCTTGGAGTCCTCTCCGGTTTCCCCTCCCTCCGGGGGGGTGGTGGAGCGGGTTGAGCCAGTTTGACGCGGCAATTCATAGCATGATGCCACTCCTTTGCACAGCGGAAACAAGTGAAAGGCTTGGCTTTGCCTGCAAAACCTCCCCTGCCTTCAGTTCTGGGCGGGCGGGGGGGGGTTAGGAAGTGCTGGGGGGGGGATTTCTCAACTTCTCCCTCTCTCATGCAACGAAGCCTGGCTAAATCCAATTCCACGTTGGCCGCGTTTTCATACCAAACTGCTAAACGACGGAGAAGGCATCTGTTTATGCATTGCTGGTAAACATCTTTATCCAAGCCATCAGCAAACTGATCCAGCAAGGCCTCTTTTGACCACCCCCTCATATAGGCTGATAATTTCTGAAATTCTTGCACATAGTCAGGCACAGTTTTCTTTCCCTGTTTAAGTGCCGTAAATTTCAGCCTAGCGTGACGCTCGGTCAAAGGGTCGTCGAACCTTCTTCTCATGGCTGCCATAAATTCATCGAAATTCCTCAGGAGAGGGGAATTGCATTTATGTAGCCTGACCATCCAGTTGGCTGCTTTCTTCTCCAAGGCCATTAACACCCTTCTCACTTTAGTTTCATTTGTCTCTAAATCAGGCCCATATATTTCCATATAATTCCAGACCTGAATAATAAACAACCCGAGGCCTCTGGGGTCTCCATCATATTTTACGCTTAAGGGTGGGACGTTTGCCATCCGGCGTTGCCTGCCCCCCCCCTGCTCTTGGAATGTCTCTAGCCGCAGGAGGGGAGGCTGGTTTTGGGTTTCCTTGCGCACATCCCCCTTCGGCCCCTCCACTTTCCCTTAAGCTATGCAATGTGTACTTTTTCTCCAGCTCCTCTGTCGGCTCCCTTTCCACCACTCTCTCTCGAATTCAACGTTCAGTCCATGCGTCTTCGAGGAGCCTCATGGCGTGGGAGATTTTGTAGTCTTCCTCTCCAGTG
The DNA here is from genome assembly GCF_051295495.1 of Thamnophis sirtalis. Taxonomy (NCBI): domain Eukaryota; kingdom Metazoa; phylum Chordata; class Lepidosauria; order Squamata; family Natricidae; genus Thamnophis; species Thamnophis sirtalis. Next base: position 46,275,205 of record NW_028261389.1, on the reverse strand, counting down.
CCACTCCAGTCAGCCGCTGGTTTTTTCTTTGGCCTCCTTCTTGTGACTCCAGCTTGTAATTCCTCAGGTTCCTCTTTCTGTCCCACACCCCAAGTCCATCTGGGACGGACGGCAGGTTCTTCCACTCTTAGTTCGGCTAGTCTTTCTGTTAGAGATGGTCTCGCCACTGCCCCCTCTTCTTCCTCCTGGTCACTTTCATGCAAAGACATTTTCTTTTCTTCTTGTGAGGGCACCCCCCTCGGTAGTTGTTCGCTCCGGGATGGGTGCGATTGAGATTCAGCTTATTGTCAGCTGCGACTTCATTTAATAATCAGGAAAGAAACCACTCAACTCCATTTGTTTGAAATCAAGTGTACTTTTACTAATTATAAACGAACGGTAGCAAAGCTAAGCAGAATCTGGTTAATTAGGCGCGAAAACAAAGAATATCATGTATAATTCAATCCCCTCCCCTTGGCACCCCAGTCCATAGTCCAATTATAATGCATCCAACTGTCAGGTGGGAGATAACTTCCAAAGACATCACCAAGATGGAATGCCGGACAGTTAACCTTGGCAGGAAACTCCCTTCCTCCACATGCGCAGTAAGATGGTCAGGTCAGCGTCTAGAATCTTCCTCCAGCACATCATGATTCCCCTCCCAAATACCATGACCCCCCTCCCCGTTACAATGGCAGCCGAAGCAGCAGCAAAGCAGAGGCTGACAGGTAAGCTCTGCATGCCACCATATCAATAAGTGCTCCCAAGTGGAGAAGCTGGTTAGTTGGTTCAAGGTGGCTCTTCTCTATATTAATAGAGAAACCATGGTACTGCAGTGTCTGGGCTGTGACTCTCAGATCCTCCTTAGCTCGGGTTATAGAGAAGGACTGGATCAATATATCATCTAAATAGCATTGGACCCACACAGGCATAGCCCGCAGATGAGCCGCATATGCTGCTAGGACTTTTGTGAATGCCCTGGGCACCAAAGAGAGTCCAAATGGTAGGGCCCTATACTGATAGTGACAGCCTGCATAATAAAAATTGAAGTTATTGTTGGTGGAGAGGCAAAATGGGAATAGGGAGATAAGCCTCCGTTAAATCTATAGACACGAGGAAGTTGCCCTCCTGTACACTCCCCAGAATGGTTTGCAATGAGTGCATCTTAAAACGCCTGTAAAGCAGATGGTGTTCAGGAGTTTGGGGTCTAGAATCACTCTTCATACATCTCCCCCAAGGCTTTGGGTATCACAAATAGAATTGAATAGAATTCCTGCCCTCGTTGGCCTTCTGGTACCTGCTGTATGGCTTGAATTTCCAGCAGGTGCTGAATTGCAGCTTGCATGAGGGCCCTCTTTGCCAGATTGTTTGAGACTCTGCATTGAATGAAAAACCTTGGGGGTGTGGAAATGAATTCAAGGGAGAGCCCTGACCTCACCGTATCTCTGACCCAAGCATCTGTGGTAATTTCCTCCCATCAGTCGGCAAAAAGAGCCATAGAAGAGCTCTTGTCTAGAAAAAGACAAAGATATAGTATTTACAAGAGATTGAACTATTTTCGAATCCATGAGTTCTGCCAGCTGACTCCTTTCACTCACAGTCGCTGGTTTCCCCTCGGTGGTAGAGCTTTGTCTCAAGCCCTGAAGGGCAAAGCTCAATGTAAATTGTTGAATATGAAGGCCTCTGGTATCTGGCTGAGGTTTGCACTCAGTTTAAAGGCTTATTTGAAACCTATTGAGCCTACTGGGCAACAGGAGCTTCTCTCCGCCCAAGCCTCTAGCCAGCCACCTTTAAAAGGACATTAGGGCCCCCAGAGCCTGTCTACAAGCCAAGGCCAAGTTTTTTGGGGCTGTCACGATGCTGGCTATATCTCTTGAGGCTCAATCTAGACCAGTGGCTATTTTAAGAGCTTTGCACTCTTTTTTTTCTTACGGCCAACAAGACACCGATCGCAAGCGAAGATAAGGAAGGCAGATTATGCACTGCTCTACAAGGCAGCAGGAAGCCTTGGGATCTCGATTCCAGCTGCACCAAAGCCAAGCAGAGCTTCACGCTCTCCGGGCATCATACTAGTCGTGAAGCGTCGCAAGCCCCTTTAAAATGCTGGTGCATTTAAGTCTCCTCAGTGCTCAGGAGTTTTAACCAACCCCATGGAGCTGACTGCAAGATCGCACTCACAGAAAGAGTGACAGGTGTGAGGCCTCGATCACCGTAAGCAATCTCAGTAGGCGCAAATCAGCTGTTTTTTAAAAAGGCACGAAGCAGCATTCTGACAGGAGTGAGCTGCATGTCAGTGAGCCAAGATGGTGGCAATAGTCATCAGTCTCAGTGATCAAGAGTCTGACAGGGACAGAGCAGCTATCCCAGAGCCACTGGCAGCCCCCCCCACCCCCTTTGCATCCCTCTACATCAATGAGCCACAGGCACAGCTCCAACGCTGTTAAAAAAAAGGCGAAATCCCGCAGGGGCTCCTAAGCTATTACAAAGTTCGAAAAGGAAAGAGATAAGGCCCCTTGTTCAAAGGCTAGTAGCCAAAGGATTCAAGATTCACATGCCAGAAGTGAGTCAAGCCATGCCTGTGGCAGACACTCATTAGTTCTGTCACCAGAGGGTGCTAAAGGGCATTTTTCTCCCCCAAGCCTGGTCTTCCCCATCAGTACCTCTGGTCTATGGGGATCAGTTTCAAATCTGCATACTCCAATTGCCGTTGCAGATCAACCTCAGTCATCAGTCAGGGCAATCCCAGAAGCCACATTTACACCAACAGCTGCAGGCCTTTGCCAGAATCACAGCCATATCCATTGACCCAGCCAAATTTGCAGAACATAATTACTAATGCAATTAGGCAAGGCATTGCGGCAGGACTGCAAGACAGGTCTTCTCGGGCCCTGAACTCTACCCACAGCACTCTGGTGCATTACCAGACCTGGGGGCATACTCACCAGCCAATTCACAACACAGTCACTCTCCTTCCTTGGAAGAGGGGGAGATAAGGAAGGCAGACTTGTCAGAGGATGAGGGCATGATTCTGGAACAGCCAGCTTCACTGGATTGTCCCAACTGACTTTGTTTAAGTTGCTGCTTTTCAAAGCTAAAGCCTCAGCAAACCTCAGGGTTAAGAATACCTGCCGGCAACACAGATCCCAGCCTCCTCAGTGGACCCACTCTTCTCAGAACAACCCCACTGAGGTGGAGACAATTCCATCTCCTAGACTCATTATAGACATTATCCAAAGGCATCCTATGCCTACCTCAGTTGATCAGTGTTTTTATAATTTGGGACCCAAACTCGCCCAGACTCTACAGTTTCCTACAGTAGACACACCGATAGCAGCTCTCTACACTTTTTCCACCATGCCCGGAGAGCCGGAAGAATACCTGAAGCCAAATCTAACTTTACAGAGGAGCCACCAAGTAGCAGCATGAGTGGTCTGGGCATCTACCTTGTTCTTCAACCGGGCCTCATTGCTCTGGTTGAGACAGCTGCAGGAGAGGATCCCGATGAACGACACCAGGGTGCACCAGGATGTCAGCAAGCTGGTGGCAGCTATCCAGTTTTCCATGGATGCTACTCTCAACACTGCTAGATTTGCGTCCAAGTCCATGGCTTCATCTGTAGTGATGTGTCATTTACTCTGGCTCTGTCAGTGGCAGATGGATGTTTGCCACCAGTGGTGCCTGGCATCAGCCCCCTTTAAAGTGGCATCCTTGTTCGGCGAATCCCTAGATCCCATCGGTCTCCCATTGGTGGAGACCAGGGATAAGAGAAATTTTTTGCCATCTGCTACCAGAAGGGGTTTGTTTTACCCCTCGCCACCAGAGAAGTTTTGACACATCCGCCCATGCTGAGGGACTGAGTCGAAAAGCTGGGGAGCCCTAGCAACAGGGGAGAGTCTAAACAGCTTTGACAGACTCAGTCCAATCAGCGAGCAGATGAGGTCAACCCCATTCCTGGATGCTATCTCCACCTCAATGTAGAAAATTTCTGACAGAACAATTATCAGTGGAATGACTTGCTTCCAAAAGTTGTGGGTGCTCCAACACTGGAAGCATTTAAGAAGAGATTAGACAACCATTTGTCTGAAACGGTGTAGGGTTTCCTGCCTGAGCAAAGGGATTGGAATAGAAGACCTCCAAAGTCCCTTCCAACCCTATTATTCTATCTTAAAAGAAATTAAAATGCATTTAATTTATCAGAAGAGACGGGAAATAAAATAGCATATATTTCAGGTTGTAATATAATTTATTTTCAAGATATATTTTAAAATGAAAAATGGAAGGTTGTTGAATATTTTTTTTTCAGACTAGACAAAATTTTAGGGTTCTGTAGTCAGAATTCCTTTTCTACAATCAACACAGTTTTTCTCCTCTTTTCCTCAGTTGGAGTTTGCTATAAATTCTGATTACTTTGCTTGGCTGTTTTAATCTCCCATCATAACTACATCAGTGGGGGTTCTTTTATATGTTTTCAAGGGCTGTTATACATACATTGTAATCTTTTTCATCTTGCACTGAGTTTTGCTCAGGCCTTAATTTATTTGTATCAAGGTTATTGCAGAATCAGATGACTTTTCTACCTTTTGAATGGCTTGCTTTTATAAAATCTCTCTTAACCATAGGCATGTGAATATATGTAATCATCTCTCTAATTACAAAAGTCATTTCTGTACGTCTCACTTTTTCATATTTGACACCCTATTTTGTTTAGTATTCCCAAAACAAATGGGAAGTAAGCCTTTCTCTTGCAAATATGAATTTAAAAAATATTTAAATGATCCCAAAGGGTGAGAGGGGCTCGTTATTCAAAGTAGTTCCCAAAGCACCAATCCAATGGAATTGTGTAAGAATCTACAATTAGGGATTTGGCTAAAACGTGTGTTTATTAATTTATCATTAAATGAGCCAAAAAGCTTTATAACAGGGCCATAAAATTTTTTATAGTGTTTTTTTTTAACGCTATTAAGTGCAGCAACAAATATAGCCTGTATTATACCAAAATACATATAGTAACAGATGGCTGTTGTGTAGAAATATTTTTGTTATTCTTGGCTTTTCATATATATTAGACTTGTACTGAATTAGGGGCACTGTATCTGCTGTTGCATCACAAAAGAAGCTGTTTTAATTAAATCCCAGGGATGAGTTTAAATTGTTTTATTGAGCAATAAGAGAATCAAGAAGAGGACTGGAGAATTTATTGTTTTACCAAAATACTCTATGAAGACATGATTCAAAAAGGCTACCATCATGCACTGAGGGTTACGATTAGAATAGGAAATAGTGGAATATCTTCATTAGATTGCACTATTTATAAGAGGGTACACTGCTCCTCCAAAACTTTTTTTATTTATTTAAAAGAAGCAGTGTAAATATCCAGAATGAGCCATACACCATTCTATACAATTCTGTTTCTAAACCTATTAAATGGTATACTTTCTTACATGAAAGTAACTTAAACATCTGAGTGTTTACACTGGTGACTTCTAGGTTGACTGCTATATGCTCTACAGTTTTTACATCTGATCTCATATATTCAGTTGGTACATAACTTGGCAATCAGGCTGGCTTCTGTAAGAATTCAAAGAGACCATATTATAGCGGTACTAAAGGCCTTAATTGTTTTTCAGGTTTGTTTTACTTATTTAGAAAATTTATAGCTGCTCATCTCACAGCCAGGATTCTGGGCAGCACACAAAAGATTAAAACCAAAACATAACATGCCAGTTAGAACTCAAATAACAATAACATATAATCTATGCCTGGGTCTAAAAACAAAGCAGTTTTAACCCATACAACCAAATAAACTAATCCACCAAAAGGACTTCTTTAACCATCTGCAGTGCATAGGAGAACATCTAGGTCTTGGGAAATGCAGTATGGGTTGGGAGCGTTTGTTTCTGGATGAACAAACCAATCTTCAGAGCTTTATGTGGCGTAGGCTCAATTTACCTGAGAGAGTGTCAGCCCTTTGAAACAGCCAAATCAAGGAACAGAAAACACAAGGAATACAGGTAGTTCTCTACCTACAACCATAATTTATCCCAACATTTCTGTTGCTAAATGAGGCACAGTTGTTCAGTGAATTTTGCCCCATGGTATGACCTTTTTGCCACAGTTGTTAAGTGAATCACTGCATTTGTTAAGTTAGTAACATGGTTGTTAAGTGAATCTGACTTCCCCATTGACTTTGTTTGTAAGAAGTTCACAAAAGGCATGACCCTCGGACATTGCAATCGTCATAAATATGAATCAGTGGCCAAGCATCTGAATTTTGATTACATGATCATGGGAATGGTGCAACGCTAATAAGCGTTGAAAAATTGTCATAAGTCACTTTTTTTTTTTTTTTAAGATTTTATTGGTAAAAAGAAAATACAACATCCATAACTTGTAACAAACAATACAACTACATTTCGAGATATTCCCATACTATCAAATCATTATAAACATCAAAGGTTAGGTATCTTTCCCTCCCTCTTTTCTTCCCTCCCCCCCTTACTTCCTTCTCCCCTGCCTTCCCTCCTTTCTTTTCTCCTTTCCTCCTTTCCTTCCCCGTCCTTTCTCTCCCTCGGTCCCCCCCTCCTTCTCACATACCTTTCCTCCTTCCCTGCCTCTTTCCCTCCTCCATCCTTTTAATCTCCCTCCTTTCCTCCCTCCTTCCCTCCTTCCTTTCAACTCTCCTTCTCTCTTTCTTTCCCTCCCTCTTTCCCTCTTTACTACCCTCTTCTCTTCCCTCCCTCCTTCCTTCCCCAGTTTTTCCTCTTTCTCCTCTCCTTCTTTCTTCCCACCTTCTTTCCCTTCTCTTCTTTCTCTTCCTCCTCTTTATCCTTCCCCCCTTCTTCTGCCTTTCCTATTCCTCTCCTTTCTCCTCTCCATCCTGACTTCCCTACTGCCCTCCCTCCCTCCCTTCTAACCTTTATTACATTTGCATATTTCCCTCTGCTGAGGACAACCTGGTTTTCTTTCCCTTTCCTTGCTTGAAGAGGCAAGGATTATAAGTCCTCTCGCCTCATCTAAAATGAAGTTTGATCGCTAATTTCATGCAGGTAATTATAGCGGATTTCCTATCAGCTTTTTAAAGTTTTCCCAACATTGTAGCGTAACAAAATTGCTCGACGGTGGGTTCTCGCCCCTGATACATTTCTCCTTTCGTTTATCTCTCAGTTGTTGTATATTGTTCATTTGAGTTATTGGTTTAATCGTATTAGGTTAGTCAGCTATCTCTTTTTATGTCTAGGTCTTCACTGACTCATAAAGCCATTTGTATAGCTTCTCCCAGACTGTATAAAAGTCTGTGTCTTCTTTGTCATTAATTCGCATCGTCAGTCTGTTCATTTCTGCTAGTTCTAAAATTTTATTCATCACCATAGTGTTGGTGGGGGCATTTTCACTCTTCCAGCACTGTGCGTAAACAATCCTTGACGCTGTCAGAATATGGACTAGGAGGTATTGGTCAGATTTGCAAATTTTTTGATCTATTATTCCTAATAAGAAAGTTTCCGGCTTAAGGCATAGTTTAATTGAGAGGATTCCATTCAGCCATCCTAGTATTTGCTTCCAATATGCTTTGGCTACCGGACACGTCCACCACATATGGTAGTACGTGCCCAGCACCGTTTTACATTTCCAGCATATGGCCGAAACTTTTGAAGACATTTTCGCCAGTCTTGTCGGTGGAAGATGCCAGCGGTAGAACATTTTATATATATATATTTCTTTATAGGCCGTCGACTTTGTCAATTTTAGGTTCCATTCCCAGACTCTTTCCCAGTCGTCTAGGTCTATTGTGTGGCCAATGTTTTGGGCCCAGGTTACCATGACTTCTTTTACCCTTTCTGCTTCCGTTTTTCGAATCAGTAAGCAGTTGTATATTTTTGAAATTAATTTCTCATCTGGTCCAATTAAAATTTTATCTAATTCCTGGTTCTTGTTCTGGAAGCCAGGTTGTGCTAGATCGAATTTGTGTTTGTTTTGAATTTGGAGATATGGCCACCAATCAATGTTTATTCCCTTATCAGCCAAATTTTCCCTGGGGTTTAGTTTGTTTTGGTCGTCTAGCAACTGTTGGTAGGTAACAATTTTATCCAAGTTTATCAAATTCGGGTATATCAGGGCTTCCGTCGGAGATATCCATTTAGGTAGTTGCGTGTAGTATCTCCTTCTAATTTCGAGCCAGTCCTTAATCAATACCCCCCTTAAATGGTGACTACTAAAATAATTGTGAATTTTATTTCCCTCGCACCATAGGTAGTTATGCCACCCGTATTGCAGGTCGTGACCCTCTATTGTTAAGATTCTTTTATTAGCTAACATTACCCATTCTTTTATCCACATAGTTGTTGCTGCTTGGTGATATGTTTTCCATTCCGGTAATCCCATTCCCCCTTGAGTTCTTTTATCCTGCAGGTGCATATATTTTATTCTGGGCTTTTTACCATTCCATATAAAGTTTCGAATCATTTTGTCCAAATCATTATAAAATTTTTCCCCTAGCTTGACCGGTGCCGTTTGAAATAGGTAGAGGATTTTTGGCAGAACATTCATTTTAATTACTGCGACTCTTCCCATCAGTGATAGTTGTAGTTTTGACCAGGTTTTTAAGTCCTTTTGGGTATTCTGTAACAACTTATCATAGTTGTCTTCTTTTATGGAAGAGCATTTCGCAGACAGCCAGATCCCTAAATACTTAATTTTTTTAGTTACCTTTAATTCCATTGTTTCCTCTAGTTCTCCAATCTGGTTTTTGGGGAAGTTTTTTATAATCATTTTTGTTTTTTCCTTGTTTATTTTTAAACCGGCCACACACCCAAAGTTCTCAATGTCCTTCATCAAATTCGGTCCTGAAAGTAAGGGGTCTTCTACGATAAAGACCATGTCATCCGCGAAGGCCTGTACTTTATATTGTTCTCTTTTTATGGTCAAGCCCCTAATTTCCTGATTTGATCTTATCCGATTTAAAAGGACCTCTAGTGACGTAATAAATAGTAGTGGGGAGAGCGGGCACCCTTGTCTAACACCCTTTCCAATTTGTATCCTCTCCGTTAGTTCCCCATTGACTATAATATTTGCAGATTGCCGTGAATATATAGATTCTATAATCCTAATAAATTTATCGCCAAATTTCATCATTTTTAGTTGAGTGGTTAGAAAGTTCCAATCTAGGTTATCAAAGGCTTTCTGAGCGTCGACAAAGATTAATGCGAGTTGTTTCTCGGATCTTGTTTGATAGAATTCCAAGGTATCAATTATTATTCTTGTATTGTTTCTAATATGTCTTTTTGGGAGAAAGCCGTTTTGATCCGAATGTATACTCTGATTTAATATTATTTTTAGTCTTTCCGCCAATATTGATACAAAGATTTTGTAATCTGCATTTAACAGGGATATGGGTCTATAATTTTGGACCTTGCTACTGTCCGCCTCTTCCTTTGGTATTAGGGTGATGTAAGCTTCCCCCCATGATTTTGGGACCCTACCATTTTGTAATGCCTCATTACATAGTTCTAATAATTTGTCTTCTATGGTATTTTGAAGTTTTTTATATATTTCCGACGGAAGCCCATCCGGCCCAGGTGTTTTATTGTTTTTTTGTTTTTGAATGGCCTTTTTCAGTTCTTCTTGTGTGATTTCTTTATCGAGCATCTCTCTCATCTCCTCCGACAAGACTGGAAGCTTCTGCTTTATAAGGTATTTTCTAATGTCTTGTTCATTAATTTCGTCTTGTTTATATAGTTTCCTATAATAGTTCTGTACTATCTTTTTCTTTTCTCCTATTTCTTGTTTCAAATTCCCCTCCTCGTCATACAGTTGTTTAATAATTCTTTTGACCTTCTCCTTTCTTATTTTGTGGGCCAACCATCTCCCAGTTTTATTTGCATGTTCAAAATAATTCTGCTTCATTCTCTTAATGTTTTGTGCTATTTCCTCTTGAGAGATCAAATTTATTTGGTGTTTAATTAACTCTCCTTTTTCCCTGTGTCTACTATTTTCTGGCTCTTTCTGGGTCAGCAGTTCCGTCTCTCTTAATTCTTTGTTCAGTGTATTAAGTTTTTCCCTGTGTATTTTGTTTCTTCTTATTATATAGGCTATGGATATTCCCCTCACAACTGCCTTCATCGTGTCCCAAACATTTTGTATTGAGGTCTGCTCTTTACCGTTTTCTTTAAAGAAGTAGCCCAATTCCTTTTCTATTTGTTGTACAAATTGTTTCTCTTGTAGTATGTTCTGGTTTAATGTCCACCTAGCTTTTATCCTTGCCTTCCCTTTCCATTGCCATAAGACTGGGTGATGATCGGCCCACTTGTTGGTTGTTATTTCAATATTTACAGTATCCATGAGTAGCTCCGAGTTTGACCAAACCATGTCGATACGGGACCATGAATTATGTGGATGGGAGTAAAACGTGTACTGTTGCATCTTGTCATTCATTGCTCGCCAGACATCATAAAGATCTAGATCCTTCACCATATTTACATAGGCAGACGGTAGTTTCCTTCTTGTGCTTTTCTTGTGAGTACTCTTATAGTCCATTTTACCGTCTGCTATAGCGTTGAAATCCCCTAGAATACATATATTTTGCCACTCTATTTCATTTATCCTCTTATATAGATTAATATAAAATCTCTCTTGTTTTTGATTTGGGGCATAGATTCCAACTAGTAAAAATTTTTTCCCACCATTAATTATCTCCACCATTAATACCCTACCGTCTTTGTCTGCATATATTAATTTGGGGTTCAACCATTCTTTTATATACATTACAATTCCTCTTTTTCTGGTTTGTGCTGACGAGCAGAATGTTTTACCTAGTTTTGGACAGACCAACAGGTTATTGTATTTTTCTTTAATGTGGGTTTCCTGAAGACAGATTACATCTAACTTTTGTTTCACTAGATCCAACAGTACACGTTTTCTTTTGGAAGTTATGTTAAGACCATTTACATTTGCTGATAGTACATTCGTTTCCCATTCTTCAATTCCCTTACACGTTATTCGCTTTGAGGGCGCCTTTGGATCGAGTCTCGATGGGTGACCTTGCTCTCGAATCTTCTCTGCCATATCTCTCTCGTTCTCTGGCCTCTCCTGGCCCCCGCCCCTCTGGTTGAGTTTCAATTATAGTGTCCTCCTGTCTTAAAAGTCCTTCTTTATTAAATCTCTCATCGTCTGCTAGTAAGAGTTCCTGGAATTCTTGAGCTTTCGCCAAGGTGTCTATTCGGTATTTCTTTTCCCTCCATGTTATCAGCATTCCTTCTGGAAGGAGCCATCTGAACTGGATTCCGTCTCTGTTTAAACGTGTGGAGAGGAAGTTGTATTTCCTTCTCTTCTCTCTGACTCTCCGTGGAGTCTGTTTTAAGATGAGAATTTCTTTACCTTTGTATGTTAGAGAGTCCCCTCTTATTGTACTTAGAATGTCCTCTCTCAGCTGTCTTCTCAACACCCTCACATGGATCTCCCTCGGAAGCCGGTGGCGTCTCGCGAAGCCTGTATTGACTCTATAGGCTTCGTCCAGATCATTAATAACCTCTTTTTTCGGCCTGCCGAGGACTAATCCCAGGATTTCTCCAATCAGCTCCCGGAGGTTTTCATCTTTTGCTTCCTCCACGTTTTGTAGTCTTAAATAATATGCTGATCGCTCTAATTCTAGCTGGAGGATGGCCTCCTCCAGGCTTGAGTTTATAGATTCCAGATTGTCCTCTACTTTGTCTATCCTTTTTTCCGCTATTTCCGTTCTCCCCTTAACATTTTGGATTTCCTGCTCATTTTTCAGCAGCGCTGTTTGTATTACTCCTATGCGTTCCTCAATTCTTCCCATATTGTTTCTTACTTCATGTATTTCATTCTTTACTCCCTCCAGGCCTTTGGTGAGACTTTCACCCATCTTCAATATTGTCTCTTGTAGGGAGTCCATTGTTACTTCCTGGTCTTGCAGGGTTGGGGCTGCCTTATCTCCCATTTGCCTGCCCTCAGGGGACTTTTCCCTCACCGGGGTAGATAGGGGAGTTTGCTTTTTACTCCCTTTAATTAAAGTTACTGTTTTGGTTGCCATTTGCTTTAATTCAGCTCTTCCCCTTTAAGGTGTAAGTCTAGTACCTTCTGAATGCTGTTTGAGTAGTTATACAGAGCCCGGGGTACATACAGGGTAGTTAAGCTGGAGCAGGACTGTGAAATATAGGCTCAGTTAATTCTATAGTATCTGGGAGAGTCAGGTAGAGAAACGTTTCAGCGTGATATGACAGGGTGCAGGAGAGGCCAGAAAGTATTTAGAACTCACCCATCAATCTCTTCCTGTTGTCAGTGTAGTGTTTTCCTTCTGCTGTCTCTGGCTGTAATATGACACCGCGTACTTCAAACCCTTGTGATTAAACTTCTTTCCTTTTTCCCAGGCAGGCAAATCCAGCTGACTGCCTTTCTCTTCTGTCCACTACGTCAATCAGCTTTCACAAAAGTTTACTGTTTGTATTTAATAGCCGCTGCAGGTAAATGCGCCCACACACGTATCTGTATTTATTGCAGTAAAGTTGTTTATCTTTTAGATTTAGGCTTTTAAGTCAGATCTTGTGATTACCGTCATCCGATCCACTATATTCCCTGCGGCTGTCTCCCTTCCTTATTAGTGGCTGGCAGTCACGCCTTCTGGTCGGCCATTAATCAGCCGACCTCTTTTGCACGAACTCTGAGGGAGCCTCTTGCTTCGTGGGGGGAGATCGCCTTTCACCCTCCACTGCACAGAAGCTTCCCCTCTCCAAAGGTCCTCGCACCTCGAAGAGACCTTGCCTATTACGGCCACGCTCGTGGAAAGACCGGGCGAACCGAACAGAGAGTCTGTCAGCAGCTCGTTCCAGCGTGACGCCAGACCGGAAGTCTTGGGTTACTCCATAAGTCACTTTTTTCATTGCCGTTATAACTTTGAACAGTCACTAAATGAACTGTTGTAAGTCAAGGACTACCTGTAATGGTATTCTATTTATTGTTTGACTTCTTAATGAGTCTTGCGTTCCTTCTTGAGGGGTGTTTCTATACTTATTTACAGATATCATATTTCTATTTGCTGAAATAATTGAATTAATTTATAGTACTATGGATGTAAATTGGGGTACAACCTTTGCTGTACTGAATTTATTGTTTACTTTTCCTAAAAAATAAAATCTGCAGGGAGAAATAGAATTTTATATTTAAGTTGATCCAAAGGGAGTGGGGAGCAACAGTGAAAAGAAAGACATTAATAGCATAGTTTCATTCATAAACAAACACTATTGAGACTATTCCAGTAAATGTATTGAAAAATTAGTGGAATGACTTGGAAAAAATCTCATTATCTGCTTATAGGATAGACTGGTCTTCTCAGAACCACTATCAGGCATGACAACATTCTTTAAAAAGATAATATTTTAAAAAATGAAACTTTTAACTCCTTTGAGTTAAAAGCAATGGAGCTAATTTAGAATGTGGATAATATCTACATAAGAGAAACTGTCCAATTTCTGTATTAGTTTGTTTGCCATTAGTAACAGGTTCGATTGGGTGTGAGATGATATCGCCATAATAAATGGGTGGGATGTGAAATAAAAATTGCAGGAAGGAGGTTTTTCATGCTTCCAGGTAAGGAATTGGCTTCTTCAGGAGGAGGAATAATGCATACTGCAGTCACCCTGTGCAATAAATGTGTTCGCTGATACAGCTCTGAATTTAAATTCAGTTCAGTCCATCTATGCAGAATTTAATCTTGAAAGTTTCTGAGATGTTTCTTTGGCATGAAAAGAGAACATTAACCTTGTTTTTATGCCTATTAATCCATTTGATTTTCTTTCTGGCAGTTACTTTGAGACATAGATGTGGTTCAAATAGTCTTTTTTATTTACAGAGTTACTCCGGTTATATATAACAGGAAATATCCTTTTACATCATTTCATTTTCAGTGAAAAATGTTTTATTAACTTACAAACCAAATAAAAATATTTCCAAATATTTGCTTATCAGATTTTTTAAAAAAAATCTATGCAAACATTGTTCATGTACTTTGCATACAATGTTCCCTCTAATTTTTTTTCAGTGTGTGCAGAAAAGTATAGTGTTTGAGCGGCACATTTCATGCCTGAGCGCCTGAATTTTTTTCACAGATGTTTCACAGAGCAATTGATTTATAGGATCTGAATTGGAATGGAGAAAAATGGTTTTGTGCGTGCGTGCGTGAGTGAGTGAGTGTGTGTGTGTGTGTGTGTATGTGTGTGTTTGAGTGAGTGAGGGATCCGGTAAGGGAACTGCGCCTATTTAGAAAAGAAGGTAAATTATTGCAAACATGATCAGTTGAAGAGAAGTATGGGGACATGTTGGGCGGTAGAGAGAAAGCAGGGGTGGGTTTCAAAAATTGTTCGAACCTACTCTGTGGGTGTGGCCTCCTTTGTGGAAGTGGCTTGCTACCCATGTGACCGGATGGGAATGGCTTGCCACCCATGTGACCAGATGGGAGTGGCCTGCCACCCATGTGACCTGGTGGGAGTGGCCAAGACGATGTTATTACTAGATATTACTAATTACTAGATATTATTAATATTACTAGATCATTATTAATGCATAGATAACTGCGGGACATTACACACCCACCCACACCCACACCCACAAACTATGACAGTGCTAGGAAAACACCAAAAAAATAAGAACACCCCCCCCAAAAAAAGACTGCCAATGAAACCAGATATTTTTCCCTAAGCCTAAGGACAGGAAAGACAAAGTCACTGGAATAAAAACCATCAAGGCAATGTGGAAAATTATAAAGGACAGGCGCTCACAGAACCATCAACCACCTCAGAATTACCTAAACAAGGAGGGTGAAACACACTGCCTTGCAACAAACCTGGCCTGCCCATAGAAAAGCAGCCACTTTGAGACACATAAACCTGGTCTGAACACTTAAAAGCAACATATTGCATCACAAATAAAACATTTGCAAAAAGGAATAACATTTCTTGTAATAAACATTCTATAAACAATAAATAAATAAAATTTCCCTAAAATAATTAAAAACTACCACGTTCAGAGAACACCAAAGGACCCCACAGTCCTCTCCCTCCTTATCTTTTTCTTTTTTGTCCTAACTTTCTCTTCCTTCCCCCACAACCCCACTCCGTTCTAGCACTGATGATGTTACCAAACTAGGAGTGCTGGAGAGGAGCTCTCACAGGACGAAGAGCTTCCCGCTACAGGCACAATCTATCTGCAGCTGTAAATGACTGCAAGCAGCAGCTTCAGGCACCTGCTCACAGTTGACAGTTGCATTTGGGAGCGGAGGTGGCGGCAGCAGAAGCGGGCACAGACGGGATGTCCCCGCTTGCTGAGTAGAATGAGGCGGCGGGGATGCGTTGTTTCAGGGCGCCCCAACCGCCAGCTCCTCTGAGTGCAGCCCATTCCCCCTCCCAAGAAAACCATTTTCTTTTTAAAAACACATCTGCAAACGATCTTGAAAACCTGCGAGATTGCTTTGGGAGGGGGAAGACAGGCAGCATTCCCCCACCCCATCTCTGGTTGCCTACAGCCTTGGAAGCTTCCGCAACTTGCACAGTAAAGGCAATTCAGAACTTCTCTTGCTCGTGAGATTTTCTTTACTGTGCAAAGGCTTACTTTAAGGCTGCAGGCTCCCAGGGTGGGGGGCAGGGGGAAATGCTGCCCATCTGTCCCCTTCCAAAGCAACCTTGCAGGTTTTCAAGATCATCCAGAGAGGTGTTTTTTTAAAAGAAAAACCCTGCAGGCACCCAGCGACAGGGGCCAGGAGTTGTACCGGTGTTCCGGAAGTTAATTACTTCCGGGTTCACCGACGATCCGGTTCGTGCGAACCGGTGTGAACCGGGAGGAACCCACCCCTGAGAGAAAGTGATAAAAGAGTGAGGGAGAGGAAGAAAAAAGAGGGAAGAGAGACAGAAAGAGACAGAGAAGGAGAGAGAAAGTGACAGGAGAGTGGGAAAGAAGGAGAAAGAGAAGAGAGACAGAGAGAAAGCAAATCTGAGCAGCTGCTGCTGGGAGCCTGTCCCTGGACCTAGAACTGATTGTCGTCTCCAGGCTGTCTCTCCTCTCCTATTATCGTGGAAAGCGTCTCACAAAAACCACCATGTGCGCAGCCACGCAGCCGCGCAGCTTAGAGGGAACATTGCTTGCGTATTTAAAATATCAGTTTTTATTAATGCATTAATAATAAATAATGCATTAATAATTAATAATGGGTTTGGGATCAATTCCAGTTACAATTACAGGTATCTTCTTATTTCTAAGTAACTATTAGGGTAGTGGAGTATGGCATAAGTGATATTTGAAACTACAGGTAGTCCTTGACTTACAACAGTTCATTTACTGACTGTTCAAAGCTACTGTGGCATCGAAAAAAGCGACTTATGATCATTTTTCACAGTTACAACCTTTGAAGCATCCCTATGATCACATGGTCAAAATTCAGATACTTGACAACAAATACTTATGACCATTGCTGTATCCCAAGGTCCTGGGATCCTCTTTCACAACCTTCTGACAAGCAAAGTCTATGAGGAAGCCAGATTGTCTTAACAACTAGGTTACTAACCTATCAATTGCAATGATTCATTTAACAGCTGTGGCAAGAAAGGTCATAAAATGGGGCAAAACTCAACAAATGTCTCAATAGCAGAAATTTTGGGCTCAATTGTGGTTGTAACTTTTTTGTATTTTAATAAATAAGCCTTATTTAAAATGGTGAAGATTTTTTTTAAAAAAAACTTGCATATAATGAAAGAACTTTATTAAGCTGATCACATATGTGTGTGTGTGTATGGAGAAGAGTATGTGCTGTGGCAAATTATATTGATTATCATCAGCTGAATGGGTATGTTTTAAAGAACAAGCTTTAGGTGTATGATGAGATCAGCATTTAATGAAAACCTACGGAAATGATTGATTATTTATTTTGGAAAGAAGTTGACTTGGCAAGGGACTGATTGTAATGGATATAATATTATTAGTCTTCTGTGTCCCATATTCTGCCTCACAAGGACGGGAATATTTGATTAAGTTAAAGGGTAGTAAATTTAAAATGCAGTAAAACAGAATACTACTTTCATACTGCAAAGTTCCTGTATTTTATGTTATGGGAGGTTGCTGAGGTTTGATAGTAGAACTGCAATTTTAAGGCCCTGTGGAAAAGAAGCTAAGAATAGCAATAATAACAATGCAATAATTGAACTCATCCTGCCCCTTCCCTATATAATCAGAGAGTTTCATGTCATAACCCAGTCTGCCATGGGAAGTAATGTCAGTGACCCAACAACTTTTTGTTATTGTTGTTTTCTGTTAGAGGAAGCATCTCAATCTTAAAATCTTTTTTTCATGACACCTTTCAATGTTACAATTCAGCGTTCCTCAACCTTGGCATTTTAAAGATGTGTGGACTTCAATTTCCAGAATTCCCTAGTAAACATGTTGGTGAGGAATTCTAGGAGTTGGAAGTCCACATATCTTAAAGTTCTCAAAGTTGAGAAACAGTGTTGTAAATGCATCGATGCCTTCCTAGTAGGATCACTTCACAACATAATTAGAGAAAAGTTCCAGCTCTCCTTGTATCATCAACTTGAAAGTTTTTCCATTTCCCTTATTACAAAAGGGAATTCTTCAGATGCTTGAAAACCAGGATGACAGCATACCTGCATATAAGACTGGCATTTGTTGCATATATGTCGGTACATCAATTGTTCTTGAATCCTGTGACTGAGGAGGATGCATTTTGTGCAATAAATAGACATTGTACCTCCAACAAATGTTGGTTTTGCTAGCAAAACAGAATATTTCAACCTTAAAACTCTAGTCTTAATGCAGTAAGGAAGCATTTGGGGAGTGTCCTGTGTAAGAAATTGCACACTTACTAACAACCCTGGTTTATTTAAACAATTAGTTTGAGATAACTATTTAGATAACAAGACAACAGTTTCCTACATTCCTTTCCTTTTTTAAGATTAGTAATTACTAGACAACCTTTGAAAAAAGGTAGTACAGATAGATGTGATCAGAAGGAACATTAAATTTTAGGCTGACAATATTTTTTACTCCAATGCTGGGTGGTCCTGTGATCAGCTAAGAGGAGTATGTAGCATAAATAGAAAAATACAGGTGAAACTCAAAAAATTAGAATATTGTGCAAAAGTTCATTTATTTCAGTAATGCAACTTAAAAGGTGAAACTAATATATGAGATAGACTCATTACATGCAAAGCAAGATAGCTCAAGCCGTGATTTGTCATAATTTTGATGATTATGGTATACAGCTCATGAAAACCCCAAATCCACAATCTCAGAAAATTAGAATATTACATGCAATAAATAAAACAAGGATTGTATATAGAACAATATCAGACCTCTGAAAAGTATAAGCATGCATATGTACTCAGTACTTGGTTTGGGCCTCTTTTGCAGCAATTACTGCCTCAATGTGGTGTGGCATGGAAGCTATCAGCCTGTGGCACTGCTGAGGTGTTATAGAAGACCAGGATGCTTCAATAGCGGCCTTCAGCTCTTCTGCATTGTTTGGTCTCATATCTCATTTTTCTCTTGGCAATGCCCCATAGATTCTCTATGGGGTTCAGGTCAGGCGAGTTTGCTGGCCAATCAAGCACAGTAATCCCACTGTCATTGAACCAGGTTTTGGTGCTTTTGGCAGTATGGGCAGGTGCCAAGTCCTGCTGGAAAATGAAGTCAGCATCCCCATAAAGCTCGTCTGGGAAGGAAGCATGAAGTGCTCCAAAATCTCCTGGTAGATGGCTGCATTGACCCTGGACTTAATGAAGCTCAGTGGATCAACACCAGCAGATGACATGGTTCCCCAAATCAACACAGACTGTGGAAACTTTATACTGGACTTCAAGCATCTTGCAGTGTGTGCTTCCCCATTCTTCCTCCATACTCTGGGTCCTTGATTTCCAAATGAGATGCAAAAGTTGCTCTCATCAGAAAAGAGGACTTTGGACCACTGAGCAGCAGACCAGATCTTTTTTTCTTTAGCCTCGGTAATATGCTTCTGACATTGTTTGTTGTTCAGGAGCGGCTTGACAAGAGGAATACAACATTTGAAGCCCATGTCCAGGATCCGTCTGTGTGGTGGCTCTTGATGCACTGACTCCAGCCTCAGTCCACTCCCTGTGAAAGTCCCCAACACTTTTGAATAGCCTTTTCCTGACAATCTTCTCCAGGCTATGGTCATCTCTCCTGCTTGTGCACCTTTTTCTTCCACACTTTTCCCTTCCACATAACTTTCTATTAATGTGCTTTGATACAGCACTTTGGGAACATCCAACTTCTTTTGCAATTACCTTTTGAGGCTTTCCCTCCTTATGGAGAGTGTCAATGATGGTTTTCTGCACAACTGTCAGGTCAGCAGTCTTTCCCATGATTGTGATTCCTACTGAACCAGACTAAGAGACCATTTAAAGGCTCAGGAACCCTTTGCAGGTGTTATGGCTTAATTAGCTGATTAGAGTGGGACACTTTGAGCCTAGAATATTGCACCTTTTCACAATATTCTAATTTTCTGAGATTGTGGATTTGGGGTTTTCATGAACTGTAAGCCATAATCATCACAATTATGACAAATCACGGCTTGAACTATCTTGCTTTGCATGTAATGAGTCTATCTCATATATTAACTTTACCTTTTAAGTTGCATTACTGAAATAAATGAACTTTTGCACAATATTCTAATTTTTCGAGTTTCATCTGTAATTGTAGTGGAAATGAACTTCAGTAATAAGTCAATATTTACTTACCTAAACAGATAAACAGAATAACCACAGGTGGGCAAAAAAGTAGTTGGAGCAGGAGTGACTTCCCACTTCCTACAGCAGACAATGCAACGTATTATTGGTTTCGTATAACCGATAAATCAAGCAACATGTTTTGTAGTTTTAATAACTGCTTGCATGGAAAATATCTGATAGGAATTGAAATTTGTAGCCTGAACCCAGGCTTCGCCTGTGTGGGTAGTGAAGTAGCTTTTGTTATTTAATTCTTGCACAGAGAGGAGAGCCATTGTCTGAACAGTTTTTGCATCAATTTAACTAGAAATTGTGTAAATTCCTGCCCTCCCCCTTCCCATGAGAATGGACTTGACAACAGTGGCTATCTTTTGATTGGACTTGGGCACTTGCTTCTTGGAAATATCAACTCCTTTTGCATTCAGATCCTATACATGTAAATGAGACTAATGAGTACCCTCTAATCCTCACTCCACCTTGCATGCAGCATGCCAAATTAGCAAACTTTTCTATATTATTCTACCTTTAGTACTTTGGCCTGCTGTTTAGCTTGGTAATGTATGCATAATATAATATGGCAATTTGTTGTTATCATCATGAAATATAGTTTATAATAACAAATAATGCTTGCTAAAGCAATTTAACATCCACTTTTAGAATGAAAAAAACATAAGACCCTGAAACTTTGAAAAAGCAAAGGAAAAATTATTCTTTGTGGAGAAACAAGAAAAATATAAATTGCCCCTTTCAGTTCTATTCAAAGCTAATTAAGGGTTGTGCATCCAATTCTTGTCATGAAATACTCTTACTTGGATTTTTAAACAATCTGAATCCATGCGACTGTGTCACATAGTACCACACTGTCCAATTTATTATTCTTGGCTTTAGATGGTTTTTTATTGAAATGATTACCTCATCCAAGTTAGAATATGTGACAAAAACAAGCAGTATTATGAGTGCCATCAAGCAATTATCCAGTTTTTATTTTTGCAGAAAATTAAACCCCTTAAACACATGCCATCAGTCATTGTGCTGTCTTTCTTCCACTCAAGACTGACTTAGTTCTCATATCATACTAAGACAGAACTTAGTATACAATGTCCAGAACGTCAGTTCTGATCCAAAAAAAACACTGTACACATTTTGTTAAATCTAGATTTGATGAAAAAAGAATTCCTTAAATATGGTATACAATCCAGCCATACAAATGTACTGAAATACTCTTGAATTCTTTAGTGTATTTCCTAATGTTAATAAGATGTGAGTAATTCCGACTGAACTCAGTACAACAGCAGTACATCAGACTGTGTTGTTAAACTTTTGCTATGTCATTTCCTTATATGATGAAATGAAAGTGGTCCTACTGGGGAAGGAAAGTGAGCTATTCTATTTATAAGAGTATCCCTGCAAATGGCAACTCCTTGCCAATCTTGGCTGACCTTAGAAGCTAAACAGGGTCAGCCCTAGTTAAAATTTAATGGTATACAAGCTGGGAATATTCCTGAGCTGTAATTGGTCTGTGAAGAGAAAATAATAAGAAAAAGCAATGACAAACCATTTTCATAACATTGCCAGAAAAGTAAAAGATGTGATAACCAGGCATCACTAGGCCCCTCAAATACTGGCATCAGTACAGACATCAGTAGGCCCCTCAAATATTGGAATACTGTGACCATGTCACTACTAGTCCTTTTTCTTAGTGTAGAGAAAAGAAGGATTTGGGGTGACATGATAGCAGTATTTCAGTATTTGTGGTGCTGCCCCAAAGAAGCAGGGGTCAACTTATTTTCCAAAGCACCAGAGAACAAGAAACAATGGAAACTAATCAAGGAGAGAATCAATCTGGAATTAAGGAGAAACTTCCCAACAGTGAGAATAATTAACCAGTGGAACAGCTTAAATTCAGAAGTTGTGGGTGCTTCATCACTGGAGGTTATTAAAGAAGAGACTGGGCAGTCACTTGTCTAAAATGGTATAGGGTTTCCGGCTTGAGCAGGGGGTTGGACTAAAAGGCCTCCAAGGTACCTTCCAGCTCTATTGAATTGAATTATTGTAGTTTTATTTACATGAGCAAGATTTACTTATATTGGATTAATATTTGGAATTTTCTAACGTATTTCCTTAGTTTATTATGCATATCACACATATCTTTAAAAAGCTCATGAACTGGCTGATATTCCCTTCTCATTGTTTATGCAACTACTACAGATGAACTAAAGGCAAATGTTGATGAAGTTAGCAAATGAAGCCAACAGAGAATGAACGAACAATAAACAAAAAAAATCAGATGGTATTCCCACCTTCACGTGACATAGCTTATTGTGGCATAAATCCTAGGTGTGAACTTGCTGATTAGTTTAAGATTTAACATTCTTTACACTCTTTCATAATCAGAATTCTGTTATTGTGTAAATTAGAAGTATAATTGATCAATAAATAGTTAACTAGCTTCCTGGTTTGGGGGTACCATTAGAAATGTACTGAGGAAGCCTTATCAGGTATTTTTAATCCAATCCTAAATAAGTATGGAATTGCTTCTGAGAGCTGAACAGAAAGCCATGGTCTCACAAAGTGGCACTACTAATGTTGCATAGAAAGAGAAATTTTTATTAAAAATAGAGTTTTAATGTCAGTGTATGAGTATATGCATGTCAAATAAAACTCGGGCTTCCATGGGCAAAAGGTGTTTTCAAATACCCACACAGTACCTTTCAAGAACATCTCAACATAATTGCATCTTCCCCAGGGCTCATGAAGCTCCCCTCTGTATCTGATACACAATCTTAGGGAAGGACTGTTTAAAGCCTCCTTAAAAGAAGAGAGTGACAGACTGGGCAGGAGGTAATTTGGAGCCGTATATTAGTGAAACAGTTGGAAGCCAACACAACAGGCACATATAGAGATAATCCTTCATTTTCCACACAGGGGTTCAGCCATTTGTTCAGCTGTGCTCTGAGAGCAGTACTGTTCCCATCAAATGGGGCACAATGAAGGAAGTCCTTTGAAATAGGGCTTGGCTTGACATGTTATGTATACAGAAAGCAATCTTTGCTAAAACAGGTTCATAGAAAAGGAACAGAAATTGCTCTATCTGTCCTGGCATTCTTCCTTCTGCAGCTGCACCTTTTTCTGTTTCTATTTCTTTATGACCTGTAAATTTCTCTCCAGTGATAAAGAGCAATAGCAGAGATGATGTAATTCATGTTGTTTATACAGGACTGTAACAGCAGTTGTATCCCCCTGCCTCTACTTCAGAGTTTGGAAAGAGATCAAATACCATTTCAGTCTTTTTCAAAAGCTCCATGTGGATGGATTCTGAGTCAGTCTTCATGTGGCATAGTAGCAGTAGCAGCACCGCTTATGATTTACTGACTGAATAGCGCACTACAGTACTGCTGTGATCTCTTGGCTCCTTATCCCTATGTGCAAACTATCCATCATTAGTACAGTTACTCGTGTATCGGTAAATCGGAATTGGGCTTTTTGTATTGTAGCAGTGGACACATTTAAAATTGAGTGGTTTCCGGTTACTTTCTATTTTGGACACACAGGCAAGAACATCACTGCTTAAATAGTCAAAAGAATAAAAACTCTAAATGTGAGAGGTTAAAAAAAGCTGAAAATAATTACTGAGAGGGTATGATTGATGATGAACATGTATGCGTGTGTTTTTGTTTGGAGAGGGGAGTACATTATATCTGGGAGGAAGAATGAAAGGAAATGTTATGGAGGAGTTAAATGATTGAATGAAACATTTCACACCGTCACATTTTGTTGTGGAGAATGATTTACCACCTACTCATCCAAACAAAAAAAACTACAAGATCCTAAGATATATCTGGCAATAAACTTGCACTTTCAGAAAAGTGGAATCCTATAGCAGACACTAGCAAGTGAAGTGTTGGACTGAAATATTAATCCCTTCATTTTTTTCAAATGATGAATGGCTTTGAAGTTCAAACATAATCTAAGGCCTTGTGGTTTATACAGAGCTTCAAAGGGTAGCATCTATAAATCAAAGCAATGTAAACTGTACAATTTTACTGTTTCAGAAACAACTTTGTAAGTTTAGGTTTGGTCTGCCTTTCCCTAAAATTCAGCTTATACCTAGTAGTAGGGTCACTCACATCACTCATTCATTCATTCATTCATTCATTCATTCATTCATTCATTCATTCATTCATTCATTCAATTTTCTATTAACTGCCCATCTCAAACAATGATTCTGGATGGTTTACAATTCCAAAACTATAAAAACAATTAAAAGAACATTTAAAAGAATAATACCATGCATGTCTCTTGCATAGTGCAGTCTGCGCTACCATCTGTATCATCTTCAGTTGTTTGGGTTTTGATCTCTCATCAATCATCTTTGGAACATTTCCTTATATATGTCACACTTCAGCTTAGTTACCATATTACTATCTATCTATGAAAATATACCATACTATAGTATAGCTACTATGCTATCTATTATGTTCAGCCCCAAAACCCAAGCATAATAACAAGACATGGCCTCAATTCCTATATAGCAATAGCATTTATACCACTTTACAATGTTTTACAGCCCTAAGTGGTTTACAGAGTCAGCCTATTGCCCCCAACAATTTTGGTCCTCATTTTACCCACATCAGAAGGAAGGATGGAAGGCTGAGTCAACCTTGAGCCTGATGGAATTCGAATTGCCAACTTTTCAGGCAGTCGGCAGAAGTAGCTGCACTCTAACCATTGTGCCTCCATGGCTCAACATTTGGTTTATTAACGATCATAACTTACACTGTCATTATGAAATAATCTGCAGCAAACTGTCAAATAAGAGATAATGTGCAATTGTTAAGATCCCATAGGATGCTGAAAATGGTTGAAAATTAAAATTGAATGGGAAAATGTATTTTAACATTTTTCCTGTTTCTATCTCAATAGAAATGTGTTTCACCTCACATTTAGCCAATGACATATTTTTATTTGAAACAAGCTCTATGCAGATTAGTGCAAGAGATCAATTGGTTGAAATAATCTGATTCCTTTTTCTCCAAGCAAAGCTCATGCTTTGGATGTTAATCTTTGCCTATATTGACATATATTAAAATATCAGCATTACAACAGTAAGTAGTTTGGAACAATGCTGTGTTCAGTACATACATATTTCTATCAAAAATACAGTTGTATTACAGTAGGTATTATAAAGATGTTGAATGTTTTATAACAGTCATACCAATTTATTCTTTTCTTACATCTGTTTTAGCTAAACAGGTATCCCTAGCCATTTAACCTAGAGCACTCAAAACAGCTGTGTGTTCAAATGCCATTGAACTTACTTCCTCTTAGTAATCAGATAAATGCTATTGCTATTGCTATTTACATTATTCGTAAGAGTTTTCTTGCACACCAAAGTTCAAAAGCATCAATACTCTTACTATTTGAGCATCTAAGAAAATATTTATTACAATTATTTTAAGCTGCATGGTGGTGCTTTTTCTGCAATATTGCTGTTTATATGGCATTATTAGAAGTCTCTTGAGAAGTTTATATGTGTTTGTGCCATAAATGTAATCGTTTAGAGTTTTAGAGTTTTTAGAGTTTTATTGGTTTTGTATGCCGCCCACTCCCGAAGGACTCCGGGCAGCTTACAATAAAACAGGGGGAGGGGATAAATAAGACAATACAAGACAATACAACACTTTAAAAATACAGCAACATTCACAATTGAAGTGGGGCCGGATACTTCAACAGCCCCCAGCCTGCCGGAACAGCAAGGACTTAGTAGCTTTACGGAAGGCCGGGAGGGTAGTGAGGGTCTGGATCTCCACAGGGAGCTCGTTCCAGAGGGCTGGAGCAGCAACAGAGAAGGTTCTCCCCCGGGGGGTTGCCAGCCGACATTGGCTGGCAGATGGAATCCGGAGAAGGCCAAGCCTGTGCGATCGAATCGGTCTTTGGGAGGTAATTGGCAGGAGGCAGTCTCTCAGGTACCCAGGTCCGATACCATGCAGGGCTTTATAAGTAACGACTAGCACCTTGAAGTGTGTCTGGAGACCAATGGGCAGCCAGTGCAGCTCGCGGAGGATAGGTGCAACGTGGGTATATCTAGGTGCACCCACAATCGCTCGTGCGGCTGCATTCTGGACTAACTGAAGTCTTCAAACACCCTTCAAGGGCAGCCCCATGTAGAGCGCATTACAGTAATCCAATCTTGAGGTGACGAGGGTGTGAGTGACTATCTGAAGTGCCTCCCGCAATTGGTGCACCAGGCGAACCTGGGCAAAGACCCCCCTGGTCACAGCCGACAAATGATGTTTTAACGTCAGCTGTGGATCCAGGAGGACTCCCAAATTGCGGGTCCCCTCTGAGGGGCGTATAATTTCACCCCCCAGCCTGAGAGATGGAATAGTTAGCCAATCTTTGGGAGGGAGCATCAATAGCCACTCAGTCTTGTCGCAATTGAGTGCAAGCTTGTTCATTCCCATCCAGACCCTGACAGCCTCCAGGCACTGGCACATCACTTCTACCACTTCACTGAGTTGGCACGGGGCGGACAGATACAATTGTGTATCGTCCGCATATTGATGGTATTTAATCCCGTGCTGGCGTATGATCTCACCCAGTGGCTTCATGAAGATGTTAAATAGGAGGGGGGACATGACCGAGCCCTGCGGCACCCCATAATGAGGGGCCTAGGGGTCGACCTCTGCCCTCCAACCAACACCGACTGCGACCTGTCCGAGAGGTAGGAGGAGAACCACCAAAGAACGGTGCCTCCCACCCCCACCTCTTGCAACCGTCGCAGAAGGATACCATGGTCGATGGTATCGAAGGCCGCTGAGAAGTCAAGGAGCACTAGGATAGAGGAGTGACCCCTATCCCTGGCTCGCCAGAGATCATCGATCAGCACGACCAAAGCAGTTTCTGTGCTGTAACCAGGCCTAAAACCAGACTGAAAGGGATCCAGATAATCGGTTTCATCCAAGGACCGTCGGAGTTGAGAGGCCACCACTTTCTCAACAACCTTCCCTACAAAGAGGAGGTTGGAGACTGGACGATAGTTGCTCAAAATGGCTGGGTCCAGAGAAGGTTTCTTCAGGAGGGGTCTCACCACCGCATCCTTTAGGAGGAGCGGAAATGATCCCTCCTGGAGACAGGTGTTAACTATCGTCTGGATCCAGCCACGTGTCACCTCCCTGCTGGTCGAGACCAGCCAGGAGGGGCACGGGTCCAGTATACAGGTGGAGGCACTCACCGCTCCCATGGCCCTGTCCACTTCTTCAGGAGCGACAAGTTGAAACTCGCTCCATAAGCTCCACTCAAGACCTTCCCCCGGTACCTCGGCTGGTACCGTGCAATTGGAGTCCAGGTCTGTCCAAATCCGAGCGACTTTATCCGTTAAAAACTGAACAAATTCCTCAGCTCTACCTTGCAAAGGGTCATCCGCATCCCTCCCTTTCAGGAGGGAGCGGGTTATTCTAAACAAGGCGGCTGGGCGTGATTCATCGGATGCAATAAGAGCGGCAAAATGCGAACATTTCACCGCCCGTATTCCCACGAGATAGGCTCTGATATAGGCTCTCATCAGTGCTCGGTCTGACTCAGATTTACTGGCCCTCCAGTGGCGCTCTAGGCATCTCTTTTGGCACTTCATCTCCCGGAGTTCCTCGGTCAACCAAGGAGCTCTCCTGGATCCGCTACCTCGGAGAGGTCGCAAAGGCGCAATCCGGTTTAGAGCCCTTGTTGCCGCTATATTCCAAGCAGCGACTAAGGACTCGACCGGACTGTGGACGAGAGTGTCAGGTATTTCTCCAAGCGCTGTCTGAAATCCCATAGGGTCCATCAGGCGTCTGGGGCGGAACCACCTAATCGGTTCCTCCTCCCTACAGTGGGGGATTGGTTTCCGAAAGTCAAGCCTCAGCAGGGAGTGATCTGACCATGACAAGTGCAAGATCTTAGTACCCCTCAACTCCAGATCACACCTCCACTGCTCTGAGAGGAATACGTGTGACCCGCTGAGTGAGTCGAACCCCGGATTACTTCGGTCAAGTCCATGGCTGTCATGGAAGCCATGAACTCCTGCGCCCCGTCAGAGCGTATACCGAGTGTGGGCAGGTTGAAATCCCCCAGCACCATAAGCCTGGGGAACTCTACCGCCAGCTCAGCTACTGACTTGAGGAGCGAGGGAAGGGCTGTTGCAACGCTGTTGGGAGGTAGGTACGTTAACAACAAGCCCACTTGACCCCCAAGGTCCAACTTCATCAACAGGGACTCACATCCGACAAGCTCCGGAGCAGGGATCCTACGAGGAACTAATGACCTTTGGATGATGACAGCCACTCCCCCACCCCTTCACTGGGGTCGCAGCTGATGGAGCACCTGAAATCCTTCTGGGCACATTTCAGTGAGGGGGACTCCTCCCTCCGGGCCCAGCCAGGTTTCAGTAATACATGCCAGGTCTGCCCCCTCATCTAATATTAGGTCCCGGACGAGGGGAGCTTTGTGAACCACAGACCTGGCATTTAGCAACAACAGCCTGAGACCAGGGCCCTGACAATTCTCGCCATCTGGCCCTGGAGTGGAACTAACAGGGCCGGAAGGGGGGGATCGCTGTAACGTAGTGGACCCTCCTTCCCCAGTAATGGCTAGCCCTGAAGTTCCTGTCGTACCTGCCCCTCCTCGTAATGACTGTAATGCTCCGGCCCACCCCTGCAACCGTAGGCCTCATTTCCCCTCTCACGGCCTCCGCTCCTTCCGGCAGGCGATTTATATCAGTCATTCTAGGATAGGAGGTAGGCCTGGGCCCCCCCTACCACTTCTGCAATAGCACTCAGTGGAGGAGGCACCAGACTATATTCCCAATCCACTCAAACATACACAGCCACTCACCCATACAATCCGCACATGAATCAATTAAAAAAACAAGTTACAATGATAATATTGATTGATTTGATTGATTTTATTATATTTATATGCTGCCCTTTTCCCCCAAAGGGGACTCAGGGCGGCTCACAATTCAAATCAGGGAAGGGGGTACAGACAAAAAATAAAAACGAAACATAACAATGCATAATTTAAAAGCACACAACAGTCATACCATTTGAGACGGGGGCAACAGCTCTTTAGCCCCAGGCCTGTCGGAACAGCCAGGTTTTAAGGGCTTTGCGGAAGGCCTGGAGGGTGGTGAGGGTTCGAATCTCCACAGGGAGTTCATTCCAGAGGGTCGGAGCAGCCACAGAGAAGGCTCTCCTCCGGGTAGTCGCCAGTCGACACTGGCCGGCGGATGGAATTCAGAGGAGGCCTAATCTGTGGGATCTAATCGGTCTAGTGGAGGTGATTGGCAGCAGGCGGTCTCTCAAGTACCCAGGTCCAATACCATGAAGGGCTTTATAAGTGATGACTAGCGCCTTGAAGCGTATCCGGAGACCAATAGGCAGCCAGTGCAGCTCGCGGAGGATAGGTGTTACGTGGGTGAACCAAGGTGTACCCACGATCGCTCGCGCGGCTGCATTCTGGACAAGCTGAAGTCTCCGAATGCTCTTCAAGGGCTGCCCCATGTAGAGCACGTTGCAGTAGTCCAGTCTAGAGGTCACAAGGGCACGAGTGACTGTTGTGAGGGCCTCCCGGTTCAGGTAGGGACGCAACTGGTGCACCAGGCGAACCTGGGCAAATGCCCCCCTGGTCACAGCCGACAAGTGGTATTCAAAAGTCAGCTGTGGGTCCAGGAGGACTCCCAAATTGCGAACCCTGTCTGAGGGGCGTACTGTTTGACCCCCCAGCCTGAGAGATGGAACACTTGGCCAATTAGTAGGAGGGAAACACAGCAGCACTCGGTCTTATCTGGATTGAGTACAAGCTTGTTGACCCCCATCCAGTCCCTAACAGCCTCGAGGCACTGGCACATCACGTCAACCGCTTCACTGAGTTGGCATGGGGCGGACAGATACAGCTGCGTATCGTCCGCATACTGACGGTATTTTATCCTGTGCCGTCGAATGATCTCACCCAGCGGCTTCATGTAGATATTAAACAGGAGGGGGGACAGGACCGAACCCTGCGGCACCCCATAATTCAGGGGCCTAGGGGTTGATCTCTGACCTCTGACCAACACCGACGGCGACCTGTCCAAGAGGTAAGAGGAGAACCACCGTAGGACAGTGCCTCCCACCCCCACCTCCCGCAGTCGTCGCAGAAGGATACCATGGTTGATGGTATTGAAGGCCGCTGAGAGGTCAAGGAGCACTAGGACGGAGGCATAACCCCCATCCCTGGCTCTCCAGAGATCATCGATCAATGCGACCAAAGCGGTTTCCGTGCTGTAGCCAGGCCTAAAACCCGACTGGAAGGGATCTAGATAATCGGTTTCCTCCAAGGACTGCCGGAGCTGAAAGGCCACCACTTTGTCAACAACCTTCCCCACAAAGGGGAGGTTGGAGACTGGACGATAGTTGTTTAAAATGGCTGGATCCAAAGATGGCTTCTTCAGAAGGGGTCTCACCACCGCCGCCTTTAGAGCAGGGGGAAAGAACCCCTCCCAAAGGGAGGCGGTAACAACCGCCTGGATCCAGCCCCGTGTCACCTCCCTGCTGTTAGCGACCAGCCAGGAGGGGCACGGGTCCAGTACACATGTGGAGGCACTTACAGCTCCCATGGCCTTGTCCATGTCCTCAGTGGTAACAGCTTGAAAATCAATCCAGTGATGTCCTTCCAGATTCTCCTTTGGTGCCTCGGCTGGCTCTCCGCAATTGGAGTCCAGGTCAGTCCGAAGCCGAGCAACTTTATCCGCGAGGAATTGAACGTAATCCTCAGCTCTGCCTTGCAAAGGATCGCTCGTATCCCTCCTATTTAGGAGGGAACGGGTTATCCTGAACAGGCGGCTGGGCGCGACTCAGCGGAAGCAATCAGAGAGGCAATGTGTGTTCTTTTTGTCGTTCTAATTGCCCGAAGGTAGGCTCTGATGCTGGATGTTAAAAGCGCTCAGTCTGACTCAGACTTACTGGACCTCCATCGTTGCTCTAGGCGTCTCTTTTGGCGCTTCATCTCCCGGAGTTCCTCAGTAAATCAAGGGGCCCTCCTGGATCCACTGCCTTGGATCGGCCGTAAAGGTGCAATCTGGTTAAGAGCCCCTGCTGCTGCTGAATTCCAAGCAGCAACCAGAGTCTCCGCCGGACTGCGGGCGAGGGTATCAGGAACAACACCAAGCTCCGTCTGAAAGCCCAAAGGGTCCATAAGGCGCCTGGGGTGGAACCACCTAATCGGTTCCTCCTCCCTACAGTGGGGGTTTGGACTCCGAAAGTCAAGCCTCAGTAGGTAGTGGTCCGACCATGACAGGGGTAAGATCTCGCTACCCCTCAAACCAAGATCACAACTCCACTGCTCCGAGAGGAATACGAGGTTGAGCATGTGACCCGCCGAGTGAGTTGGGCCCCGAATTACTTGGGTCAAGCCCATGGCTGTCATGGAAGCCATGAACTCCTGCGCTCCATCAGAGTGTTCACCGAGCGAAGCAAATTGAAATCCCCCAGAACCATAAGCCTGGGAAACTCAATTGCCAGCTCAGCTACTGACTCGAGGAGCGAGGGGAGGGCTGCTGCAACGCTGTTGGGAGGCAGGTACGTTAACAGCAAGCCCACTTGACCCTTGAGGTCCAACTTCACCAGCAAGGACTCACACCCGACATACTCCGGAGCAGGGATCCTACGAGGTACTAGAGACTCTCGGATAACAATAGCCACACCCCCACCCCTTCACTGGGGTTGCGGCTGATGAAGCACCTGAAAACCCTCTGGGCACATCTCTACGAGGGGGACTCCTCCCTCCGGGCCCAGCCAGGTTTCAGTAATACATGCCAGGTCTGCCCTCTCATCTAAAATTAGGTCCTGGACGAGGGGAGCCTTGTGAACTACAGACCTGGCATTTAGCGACAGCAGCCTGAGACCCGGGTCCTGATTACTCGCGCCATCTAGCCTTGGAGTGGGACTCATAGGGCCGGAAGGAGGGATCTCTGTAACGTAGCGAGCCCTCCTTCCCCGGTAATGGCCAGCCCTAAAGTCCCCGCCATATCTGCCCCTCCCTGTTAAGACCGTAATGCTCCAGCCCACTCCCGTGTCCGTAGTCCCTCCACCCACTCCCATAGCCCCCGCGTTTCCCGACAGGCCCTTCGAATCAGTCATCCTCTCACACAAATACAGCCACTCATCCATGCATTCCCCACATAGGTCAATTAAAACACAAAAAATACAACAATAATAAAGTTAAAAAGTGGGTACAGTCATCAATCAGGCATACCATTCACACCGCATTCCTAAAAACTAAAAGTATAGATTAACAGCTGTGCAGATCTTTAAAATTTGAGGTAGCTGAGCACCAACAGTGGTATACAGGTGGTATACAGGTGATAAGCAGATGGTATACCTCGTTCTTGGAAAGGTATAATAAAAAGTCCGGGGTGGCCGTGATGGATCGTGAAAGAGGGGGGGGTACATTAGAAACATTAAGTCCCCTCTTATAGTTTTGCCATCTTCCGTCGCTCCCTCCGTTGGACAGATGTACCAGGGAGCAAACCAAGGAGCAGACTGTAGATGTTACCGACAAGTCCGAGGGCCTCCGCACTCGTTGTAAGTGCCCCCACCCATCCAGAGTCCAGCGTGCCTCAGTGAGATGACTTGCGCGGGCGCTATCCAAGATGATACCCCAAGGGCAATGGCGGGTGATAATAATGATAATGATGGTAATGATGGTAATAGTCAAGGCCAGATGGGGCTGCGCCAGCGAGTCCAAAAGCCCAGAGGCCGTGGCCAGAGGAGGCCAGATGTTGAGAGGGGAGAGCCAGATGCCAGGCAGAAGACACGGGGGGAGAGCCCACAACAGCAAGGGTGGGCAGAGGAGAAATCGCACCAGGAGAGCAGCCAGGCCAGGCAAGAAACAAACAAGCCAGGCAAGGAGCGGAGGAGGAAATTAATAGGAATTAAAAAAGTGGGTACACACATCAGGAATCACACCACACAGACCTCATTCATAAAATTGCGGAGAGATTAAATTTGCGCAGTTCTTAGATGAAACAGGAGTGAGGAGAAGGAGGGAGAGGTACTCTGCTCCTCTCCCTTCCTATGACGATTAAGTTGGCTGAGATGGTTAAAAGCCCAGCAGCAGTCCACAGAGAGTATGCAGGGGGGAGTCGCGTTTTCCCCCCTCCGGTAAGGCTGAAAAGGTCCCAAGAGTCTAAGGTGGTTGAGGGGAGCAGAAGGCCTTCCTATGCGCAGTGGGCATCCCCGTTTGTCCAAAAACCAAGGCACTATGATAGATGAAATTAAATAAGTGCTGTTCAAGATGGTATTGGTATTCCTAGGGCAGTTGCAGCTAGTAATAGTCAAAGCAGCTGGGGATGAGATAGCACGTCCAGAGGCCCTAGGATTATGGTTAGGCAAAACTTGATGTTTAAAAGCACAGCTGGAAAAGGACCAGATGACCAGCAAGGGAAGTAGACAAAAGCTCCACAATATCGATGACAGGCTGTAGGAGAAACTCTCCCAGTCCACCAAGGGAAGAAGTCCAAACAAACAGAGCTCAGGAGAGAACGAGGGCAGTGATAATACAAAGGCTGAGCCACAGGGGGAGGGGAGGGGGAGGCGTCCGGAAGGGCTATGGCGGT
The DNA here is from genome assembly GCF_051295495.1 of Thamnophis sirtalis. Taxonomy (NCBI): domain Eukaryota; kingdom Metazoa; phylum Chordata; class Lepidosauria; order Squamata; family Natricidae; genus Thamnophis; species Thamnophis sirtalis. The sequence continues at coordinate 46,241,839 of NW_028261389.1, read as the reverse complement.
GGCAATTGTAGTCAGCCGCCCAATTCATCCAGTCTCTACGGGCGCCCAGATTGTTTTCTCCCCCTCTGGAGCGGAGGCAGTCCAGGAAAGTCCCCAGGGGTTCAGCAAACTGGGCGGGTACCGTCGAAAGATGTTGCAGGCACCCAGGGATGGAAAGAAACGCCGCCATCATCTGCCCGCCGCCTGCAGCGGCAACAGCAAGTAGTGAAGGAGCCACACCAGAGAGACAAGGGGGGTGGTGGGGAAGCGGCCTGGGGAAACTGTAGCGGCGGCGGAAAAACCAGCCGCCCAGTCCCGACCACTTTGCCGTTGGAATACAGCCGCCCCTTCCTCAGGGCGAGGCGCAAGCTGCCTCATGTAGCACACCGCCCAGAGCAGTCAAACACAAGCCCCGAACCCAGGGTCTCACTGGCAGCGCTGCGCAGCTGAGAAAAACGCCCGCGCTCGCCCGCTGTCTTCAACACCGCCGAGGCCAGAATGGGATCACAAAAACCGTCCAGGGGCCGTCCAGCAGCAGCCCCCCACGTAAGCAGATGCCTCTTCGGCTTGCCCAGTAGTTAATCTCCTGCCAGGACTCCTTTTCGCCGATCGCCGGGATCTCAATCCGCAGATTGTTCGTTCTTTTCGTTCTTTGTAAGCCCAGCGTTTAGCTTAGGCAGCCATTTCCCATCCTGCACATGCGCACACACAATAGTAGTTGCTATTCGCTATTAAATCCTTGTCAAAAAATCCATAACATTGTTTTTTCTTTTAATACCATGCTATAGCATGCCAAGTTATTTTCTACATTGCTTATAGATTGCTTTTGGTTTCATTTATCTCATAAATGGCAACTTAGACTAAGTGGTGAAAAATCTGGGAAGAAGTCACTCATAGAGACTCTATCTTATCAATTCATTATAAATGAAAGTGGGAAATTCTTCTTAAGAATTTCTAGGAATCTATATTAATTTTTCATAAGCAGTAAAAATACCTTTCTGAAGTCCCTATTGCTCTTGATTTCTTAATATTGCCCAGCTGCATGCAATTTGACAATACAGGTAGTCCTTTTTTAGCAATCACAATTGGGACTGGCAACTTGATTGTTAAGCAAAGTGTTTGCTAAGCAAAACCCTCAGTTGTGCTTAGCACAATCTTTCTTCAGGTTTCCTTTGCTTTGCAGACTTGCAAAGGTTATAAATACAAGGGCTAGTCATAGTTACTTTTTATCACCTTTAAACCTAACAATGGACACTAAATCAGTAAATACTAATTTGCTAACAAAAAAGTTCTTGCAAGTACTCTCTCTCTCTCTCTCACACACACACACATCTCAATTGCAGAAGTAAACCCTAGAAACTTAATTAAATAATAGATTAAGGAGTTTATGAATTATGTAGCATTAATGGAAAAAAGATGGTCTGTGTGTCATGAAATTAGTAAAACTCCGACAACTTCTGTGTAGTACGGGTATATTAATATATTAAAATAAGAACACATGATGTATTAATTCTACAAGGATCATGACAGATAAACTGAAATAAAAAATAACAACACTCATTATATTTAGCACACTAAGAATCAAGACACAATCTATAATATTTCTACTTTTATTACTAATTACTAGACTTATTACTAATTACTAAATTTATTGCTAATAGGTCTAATCACACTTGGCCAAATAAAGTAGTATATTGTATTCTTTAAAAACTTTATTACTGTTGGTTAAAATAATCAATTATTAGGTAAATTTAGAATTTAGAATTTATTTGTTATTTATAGGCCGCCCTTTTCCCTGAGGGGACTCAGGGCGGCTTACAGTTCATGGGAAGGGGGGTGCGAGATAAAACATAAGACAGTGCGTAAATAAAAATAAAACAATAAAACACAACTTTCATTCAGCATTCGGGTGGGGCGGATTAGAATCTTTATCCCCAGGCCTGACGGGCTAGCCAGTTCTTAAGGGCTGTGCGGAAGGTCTGGACGGTGGTGAGGGTGCGAATCTCCACGGGGAGATCGTTCCAAAGGTAAATGTAATCATTTTGATAAGATGAATAAAAAATATATTCAACACCTGTCCATCTTGACTGGCACTTGTTTTAAGAAGTTGAAATATCCATGAAAGCTAGTTTTCAATCTAGCCCCCAAGCTAATCCTCACATTTCTGGATATTTTAGGATCACTCACTACATTGCATAACATTCAGTGGTTCCTTCCATCCTGATCTCTAAGATTGACCATGAACTTTAATAGCCATATTTTGTAGATCACTTTTTCTGTTCCATCATTTTCCATTTTCACTTGCATAGTATGTTGTTCTTCTACAAAAACAATGCTTTCTGTATAGTCTTTAGGGGTTAAATTGTTACTTTACAAAATGTTTCACTTTTGATTTTCTTTCATTTTTAAATTAAATTAATTTGAATCTCTATTGACTCATTTCTCCTTCCATAGTCTTTTTTTGGAGGGGGTGTTTGTTAATAATTTACTTGCTTTCTTTGAGCCTTTTTTCAAGTCAGTGAAGGTAATTTATTGTTAAAACATGTGCTTCAAAATGTTGCATGATGTTATAGTTCAGTTCTGTCCTTGAATTGCAACTGCTGCATGAACAGATTACTATTAAATTAATCTTTTTATGTCACTAGAATATAAAAATAGGCTGGCTTATTAAATTTATAGTGGCATGAATATACGGCAAATGTAGAATAATAAATTTAATGGAATTTGGATGTGGGTGCTTACAGGATTATGTCTTAGTCAAAATTGTATGTGCATTCTTGATTAAATCCATCTTCAAAATCATTTTTTAAAAATAAATTGGAGAAATTGAGTTGCACTTTCAATGTGAAATTTTTGTCTGGATGTTTGGATTGCTTTTTCCTTTAGGGATAGAATTAAAAGGTATATCAATTTATTATTTGTAGGGATTCTACACAACTCACAAGTCCTGCATATATTGCATAAAGTTGGACATTTTTATTTATGCAAAGAGTTTTATTTTATGAACTTCTCACTTGTATATCTAGATCTTTGTGTTACTGGCCTTGATATTTACAAGTATGAGCTGCTATGCCCTCTGTGGAATGGGCTTTTGCATACTGATGATTAGTGCCTCTCATGATATGGTACACTACTAGTGCTTGAATTATTTGGAATTCTGATAAACCTAATTTGGTATTGGGACAATCCTCTGAAAATATGTTGTATTATAACAGAACTCATATTACTTCACATTAATATTTTTGAAAAATTTAATATTGTGCCATTATTCATATTGGTTCTAATATTTCATTGTATGTTAATTTATTCCTTGCCATATTGCCAATTTGTTTTTAACTGCTGTGACAGATTGGTTCTGGGTAATGGCAGAAAAGAGATGTTATATACTTTTTTAAACTCAGAACAGTCAACTTAAATATAGGCATTATATGATAAAAGGCCCCAGAAGGAAAATTTGTATTAAGCCAAGCTGTCTAAAATATGCTGTTCATAAATATATGTGTATATACGTGATACAATTAAAAAATCAGGAAAATACAGCCTTCATCTTTAACTGAAAACTGCATCTTTTTCAAAGATATTTTTGGAATACTTTCTTAACAGCAGTGACCATTTGCTATTTTTATATTGACTCACCTGAAACATTTACTAAGGCTTCTTCTACTGCTGAATTGTTTACTGCTGTTAACTGCATGCTTTTTTGCAGTAAAAAGCAGCTTTCTTGTTTCTTTTTCCAAATTCCTCAAACCTTTATTGGGAGTCATGATGTTTCATTAATAAAATGGTAACAGATTGATGTTCCATTATATCTATTGAAAATAGCCCTCTTTCCAGTATTAACCCAATACTGATAATTTTAAAGGATTTTTGCCTCCTAATCTTTAGGAACAATTCATTTTCTATCCATTAGTTCAGAAAGTGTAACTGACAAATAGCATCTGTGACAATCATCCACCTCCTTTTTTCAGCCAAAATCACACATACTCTGACATTTAAAAAGTGGATATGAATAAAATTGTTTTCTATTTTTGTAGCACTTCATTTCATGGTTCTGGTTTCCTGTCAACCACTGGGCCCCCAATGAAACTACAATATCAGCCTTCTTTGGCTCCTTTTGGCCATAATTTCCCACAACTTTTTTTGCATTTCTTTTACTGTGGATTCCTTGGCCAAAACTGACCAAAACATATTATACAGGTCTTTCAGGCTAAATTCTTTCTGTTTAGAAATACTCAATTTGAAAATAACTTGAAACTGCTCATTTAATTGAAAACACTAGATTTGAATCAATTTTATCATATATTCTAAACTGTGTATCTTACTCTTGTCTTATCATTTATTTAATAATTACAAAAAATCTGTCCTATCTAATATTTCGTTACTTTGGTATATCAAGATCAACACACTTTTTTCTGGAGAAAAAAAATCAAACTGTGCATACAGTTGCTTTAAAGGTACCATATGAAGCAGTTTTATTTGAATTGAATTGAATTTTATTATTTGTATGCCGCCCTTCTCCGGGAGGGACTCAGGGCAGCGAACAACTCAAAAGGGGAAAAGGGGAACATAGAACAGAATACAAGTAATTAAAATAACCAAGAATCACACAACCATACAAGTCGAGAGGGGAGGGGAACTCATCAACCCCAGGCCTGCCGGCAAAGCCAGGTTTTGACGGCTTTTCGGAAGGCCTGGAGAGAGGTGAGGGTCCGAATCCCTGCGGGGAGTTCGTTCCAGAGGGCCGGAGAGATAATTTTAATTTTAAAAGTTTGCTGCATCTTGAAATGAATTTCATGAAGTCATTTTTTCTAAAATTCCATATTTTATTAATTCTCTTGAACACTGACAAGAGGATATTCCATAAGAATGAGGCAAAAACCAAAGGAATACTATCAATTCACATTTAGTTTATACCCTGGTTGTCCAATCTTTTGGTTTGCTTGGGCTACATAAGGAATTGTCCCGGCCACATAAAAAATACTGTATATAGTTAATGTATATAATACACACACACACACACACACACACACATACATACACACACACACAAACATATAAATAAAGTTTATATACAATATACAATATACAATATACAAATACATATACATCATATACATATACATATACATATACATATACATATACATATACATATACATATACATATACATATACATATACATATACATATATATATATATATATATATATATATATATATTGTATATAAACTTTATTTTTTTAGTATCTTGAGGAACTGCATGTGGTCCACAGACCTTGAGTTGGTCACGCTGGTTTATACTGTTCATTTATACATTGAACTTTGTCTTTTATCTTCAATTATCTCAGACACATTTCCCTAAAATCTGCATCTATTCAGCACTTACATGATTTGGGCTTTTGTGATTTAACTTTTTATTAATTGCACTCTTAATTTTTACATCAATCATGGGATTCTGCAAATGATAAAATGGGTGTATTGCAACCACTGCATTGGGGAGTAGTTTACATGCTATTTTATAATTTTGATTAACCCTCCAATTCTTATAGAAGCCCACAACAATAATTCCCTCATGCTTCTATTCTTCAGATTCCTTAACAATAAATTTTCTCATTTTTGGATTACATAATTTATTTCCTTAGAATTTTAGCTTTCTCTAATTTTTACTTCCATTTGTCTCCATGTTTTCAGTCCTATATCTTCCTGTTCTTCGAATTCATATCTTACCTCTATTACCTTTATCAAGGTATACCAACAAAGTAAGCCTGAGTATTTATACATTAGAGATTTTCTTTCTTTTTTGCCAATTGCCTTCTTTTCTCTTCCCTCTTTTCATCCTGGTCACCTGTCACCTGACATGCACTGAAAAGAACCAAACTCAAGTGGTACAGGAAAAATAGCTTACTAATATTAAGTTATCTCAAATGGAGAAAAAATGATCCACTCCCCCCAAAAACATATGCAAGTTATCAGAATTTATTTCATTTTAAAACAATTTCCCCCAAAGGGTGACATCTAATTTGTAAATCACTGCACTGCCCAACCTTATAAGCTCTGTATCATTATGCATTTTCTTTGTCAAAATAATCTACACCATTTGAATACAAAGTTTCAAGCCATACACTTAATGATTAAACCAGTCTTTGAGTCGCAATTTAATATGGTATGTAGCAATCACATCACACATAACTGCTTGCTAAATGTCTGCCAGAGCACTGAAAATGGTTTTGCAATACCATAAAATTAATTCTGCAGTACTAGCGTGACAGTCTTATCACTATCACTGATGACTAGGATCAGTCTTTAGCTGTAGTATAATCACCCTAAGTCAGTGCAACTGAGAAATAAGCTGCTTCTATCTCATTAGAATTGAACAGTTTAATTTTTGTCATTTGTCTATACTGCAAACATTTTTTTTGCATATATTGTATTTTCTAGCAGTTTGAACAAAATATTCAGGAAATCTGTGCTACTGTTCTCTTAAAACCAGTTTTCTCTTATTTGTAATAGAAAATGTCCATTTTATGGTCTGCTGATTTTTAGCATTTACTTTTATATATTCTTTGGAACTTGTTTTCTTGTTCATTTGCAATTGTTGGATCTTCAGATTAGAACTGCACTGTAAATTTTGTTTTTCAACACAGATTTCCTTCATTTGAATATTTAGAACTAAAAGGATTTATTTTTTGTTTTGTTTCTTACTAATAAAATTTCAACTTGTCTTTATCCTTCCGTCCCTTGTCCTGGTAATATGACTTGGTAAAAAATCTTGTCTCCTTCTTTGGCAGTGCAATTATTCTAGCAGATAGCCATAATGCTCTGGATATAGTTTACCTTGATTTCAGAAAACTTGTAACAAGATTTCAAGAGTGTCAGATGAAGAAGATTCCATAGGAAGAATAAAGATACACTTTTTTGAGGTACTTTACATCAGAAAGGGCGTTGGTACTTACCTGATACACCTCTTCTCATAGTGGGGGGAGGAGTATCCAGGATGGGTTGACCTTGTCCTCTCGTTGATTGGACTGAGTCAGATAAGCTCTTTGGGACACGCCCTGGTCACCAGGTACCGCCCAGTTATCGGTGAAGAACTGTATCCGACTCGTTGTGCCATCCACTCCAAACTTTTATTTTAGTTTCAAACTTTTATTGAGTCATACCTTCAACATAACAGTGTAACAACCAACATAACGCATGCTACATCACCATATCAGGGAGGGGCTGGATACTCCTCTCCCACTATGAGAAGAGGCGTATCAGGTAAGTACCAATGCCCTTTCTCCGTAGTGAGGGGAGGAGTATCCAGGATGGGACGTACCAAAGCCTACACGTCCCTAGGGAGGGTAACATATGAAAAGAACATGGCCAAACTATGCCTGGTGGGGCGTGTCCCCCGCCTTGTGAACAACCTGTAACACCCTGCGACCAAATGATGCCACTGCCGAGGCAAAGGAGTCCAATTTGTAGTTCCTCACGAAAGGTGAGGGGGAAGACCACGTGGCTGCCCTACAGATCTCAGTCAATGAAGCCTGTGTGGCCCAGGCCGTAGAAGTGGCTGCACTTCGTGTGGAGTGCGCTGTGATAGGGCACGGTGACTGCAGACCCTGAGATTAAGCAAAGGAGGAGCCAACGTCACAACAACACGTGTGGTCTCGACAGTCCGAGACAGCCGTTGACACTTTTGCCACTGGATGGTCCAGCAGCCCCTAAACCGTCCCGGAGAGACGGTGACCAGGAAGACAAAGCCTTGCTGGTCTCAGGGACACCACAAAGTCCCTGATTGACTCAAGGGAAGCGCTTCAAGCCGGCAGCAAACAGGCAGCCCCCAGGCTGATGAAGTTGGAGACGGCTCTGGAAGGAAAGAAGTGAAAGTGAGTCAATCGGATGATGTTTTCTTTTACTTTGAGAAAGATTGCCCAAAGAAACTTTTTTTAAAAAAAGACAAATTAGTCCTTTAAGCAAAAGAATAAAGCGGCGAATTTAATTCTTATTGGACTGCCTTGAAAAGTGTTTGTTCTTTCTTGTAACAATACTTTATAGATTGAAGTGATTGCAACGTTTCCTGTTTCTCCGCTTGAAGTGAAAGGATTGATTTCTCCCCCCCCCCCCGCTATTTTTTACTACCTTATTTTTTGGCTTAAATTAAAACTCTCTTTTCTATTTTAACAAATTCTCCCTTCTATTTGTTATTAAATCCCACCAAAAACAGTTAAAGATTTTTGTTTTCCATAAAATTGAGAAAAAAAAATGAAAAACTGGAATCTGCCATTCGGAAGCCAGAGTCTGAAGTTCCTTCTTTGAAACAATGTATCCTTTGTTCATTCCTATTTGATCTTATTGACTTTGTAACTGAAGGGTTTGCAACTTGCTTACAAAATTTGATAAAGAATCAAGGACACAAATTGCTTTTTGCAGGTGCTCTTGGAAAATATTTTGGCTAGAGAAGGAAAAGGAAAGAAAAAGATAGAGCCCTTCTCTTTTGAAATGTACAAAAGAACTTGTACTTTTGAAGAAGTTGGATAGACTATTGTTTATCACAGCAAAAGATGATGGAGTTGGAGCCCCAAAAATTAAAGAAGAGAATGAAAATATAGAAGATAAAGACAAGATAATAGATGTTTTTTTAATGGAGCAAATATGGGTGAAAGCGGAAAGAAGGAAAGATGGAAAAGTGAATTTGACACTTTGGAGCTTTATCCCAGAGTTCAAGATACAGGAGGAAAAAAAAGGGTGATAATGATGGAGCTAAGAAGAGAAACCTACTCAGAAATAAGTTTGACAACCAAAGACAAGCTAATGTTAATAACAATTCAAGGGCAATGCGTCTCTTTGAGAGATCTTTTAAGCAATAAAGTGTGGAGAGAAGTTTATAAAAACTTTATAAAGGAGTTGAAAAGAGAATTGACACAACAATTGACAAGAGAGATAAGACTTTTGCTACTGGAAAGACAGGTTGATAATGAAAGTTGATGATAAAAAGTTAGCTGATTTTTGGGTAATAATAAGTAGCGATTTTAGTATTTTGTAGATTGTTTTAGATTATCATTGAATGTTTATTCATTAACATATAATTAACTACAACAATAATAATGAAATGATAACATTAATTAGTATAAGTAACCTGGTTATAAACTGTAAATTGGGACTTGGTGAAAAGACCTATAAATTTTATTAATAAATTTTTGTTTAAGAGCTTGTTATAAAGGTATAATTACTTTGGGTCTGAAGAGTGGAGAAGTGATATAAATACTAAATAATTTTTTCATTGATCACAATAATAACAGGGAAATTTTAATGGATATTTTTGGGGATTAATAAGTAGGAATGTTAGCATTTTGTAGATTGTTTTAGATTTTTTATTAAATGTTCATTTGTTAACATATAATTAAGTATAATAATAATGAAATGATAACCTTAATTAGTAAAAATAACTTGGATATAAATTGTAATTTGGGACTTAGGGAAAAGACCTATAAATTTTATTAATAAATGTTTGTTTAGAGCTTGCTATAAAGGTATAATTACTTTTGGGCCTGATGAGAGGAGAGGTGATATAAATAGTAAATAATCTTAGCCAACTATAATAAAAACAAGGAAAAGTTAATGGATAATATGTGTGTGTGTGTGTGTGTGTGTGTGTATGTATGTATATGTATATGTATACGTACGTATGTATTTAAAGTTACAACCCCTGGTATGCCCAAACATGGGAGGAAGTTCACTGCTTCCATTCTCTGTCCATCGGCTCGTCACAAGAGACCATCCAGACAGAAACCCAATATTTTTACTGTTGCCTTTTTGTTCTATTTGTGCTGATAAATAAATAAAGGGAGACTAGTATAGATCTATTTCAAGCTATTTAGCTCTCATCAGCTAGCCATACCCTTACTGGGATTCGAACCTGGGCTGTATTGCATCTTAGGCAGATGTGTTAACCATTAAGCATACATATACATACATATACATATACATAACAGTAAAAATATTGGGTTTCTGCCTGGATGGTCTCTTGTGACGAGCCGAAGGACAGAGAATGGAAGTAGTGATCTTCCTCCCATATTTGGGCATAGCGGGGGTTGTAAATATATATATATATATATATATATATATATATATATATATATATATATATATATATATATATATATATATATAATGTTATATTTATGCTGATAAATAAATAAAGGGAGACTAGTATAGATCTATTTCAAGCTATTTAGCTCTCATCAGCTAGCCACACCCTTATTGGGAATCGAACCTAAATATAACAAATGTAACAAAAAGGCAACAGTAAAAAATATTGGGTTTCTGTGTGAATGGTCTCTTGTGACGAGCCAAAGACAGAGTGGAAGTATGACCTTCCTCCCATATTTGGGCATACCAGGGGTTGTGACTTTATATATATATATATATATTTACTAGTAAAAGCAAATTTAAACTGTGAGTTGGGGGGAAAGGGGGGAATTGCTTAGATATTTTACTAACTGAAGTTGTTTCAGAATATATTATAAAGGTGTAATGTTATTGGAGGTTTATTGAAACTGCGAATGAATGCCAGTAAGTGGCTGTGTCTTTAAATAGAAATGATTTTAGATAAAAACATGTTTAAATAATTGTAATTAAATGAGAATTGTGCTACAGTGGTAGTAAAATACATAAATTTTCTTGTTTGATTTAAAATGTATAATTCAATCTGAATGAAGTATATGTAAGGATTGTGGAAGAAACGCACAAAATGTATTTGTCACCAATCGACACGCTTTCTACAAGATGTAATGAAACATGATTCTTTTTTTTTTGTTTAATTGAAACAAAACTTTTTCAAAAAAGAAAAGAAAAGCCACAGTTCGCCACTCGACCCTTGTGGGGTCTAGTCAATTAGGAAGGCTTACCTAAATCTATTCTAAATACTACCAAGTTTCCAAGGTCTTAAAAGAATGTTTCAGTCTTCTTTGCTTATTTCTTGATTTTTGTCCATTTCCCTCCAGGTCATACCATTGGTTCTTTATTGCTATTGTTAATAAGCTGTAAAGTAGATAAAATAGGTTAGATGTCATTTAGAATGCACCACAATAAAATAAAAATAAGTGAGAAAAAATGAAGGGCATGCATATAAGAGGGATTCATTGGTGACGCAGTGGTTAGAATGCAGTATATTGCAGGCTAATTTTGCTGACTGCCAGGAGTTTGATCCTGAATGGGCTCAAGGTTGACTCAGCCTTCTCTCTTTCCGAGTCGGTAAAATGAGGATCCAGACAGTTGGGGGCAATAGGCTGACTCTGTAAATCGCTTAGAGAGGGCTGCAAAGCACTGTGAAGTGGTATATAAGTCTAGGTGTTATTGCTGTTGATGATGATGATGATCATCATCATCATTTTAGTGATTGTCTGTCCACTGCAGGATGAAGGCCTCTTCCGCATGTTTCCAACCAATATGGTCCTGTGCTTTCTTTTGCCAATTGCGCCCACAATACTTGCTGATGTCGTCCATCAGGTCTCTTTTGTGGACAAGTTTTATCAAATAGGATCCATTCTATGACTGCCAAAACAGGTATTAGTGGCCTGAAAATGCTACATCAAAAAAGATGTAGTACGATCATCGACAACAAGATATATGAGACAAATATATGAGACAGCTGCCAGAATTGTTAATGGTTAACAGAAATCTAGCTGCATTAAAAGAAGCAAAAATACGAAGTTAACATTCCTCTATACTCAACAGTGGGGAACACTTTGGGAATACTTTGTAGATTCCAGATACCAATTTTCAAGAAAGATATTGACAGGTTAGAGACAAGGCAGAAAAACTGATACAAGGATTTCAGAACATACCCTATGATAATAGGCTGAAAAAAATCTTAATGTGGAGGAAGGTAGACTTGAAGTAACGTGTTCAAGCACATAAAGGAAATTGCAGGGAAGATTGTCAACTAGGACCAAAAATAAGAGTTGTAAATTGTACTAGATTTATTTAAATAAAATGACATCTGTACAAGGTATAACAGGCTACCTACATAGGCAGATGGGTATTCCATGTCTGAAGAATTTTAAAAATCTGAACAGTCAGCTCTCATAGGACTTTTTCATTGGTTCTACTGCACATTGCAAAGAGTTAGACTAGATGATCATGGTGGACTTATCCGTTTCTACAATTCTATGATTCTACCCAATCTGCAACCAGGGACTAAACTTCCTGACAAATCAGCCTTCTCATAATTCAAGCATGGAGAAATGGGACATTTTAAGAAATACTGTTTCCAAGTGAAGGTCTGAGATAATAAAATTTAGACTAAAACTTGTGGGTCAGGAAAAAACACCTACCAATAAAGACTTGTATTTAGAATTAATACAAGCATTAGACCATGATGTGAGTAGATATAGTCATAGATGGATGTCCAGCAGTGGCTTGAGGGAATTCTGGAGCTCCAATCCAGAACCAGGCATTTTCAAAACTAAATTAAGTAGCTCTAGAAAATATTGCTAACAAAAACTCCTTTTAGGAGTTTATGATAAAATACTGGTAGAAGTGTTTTAAAGCACTACTTGTAAGTTTGTAAGCAGTTATAGAAAACAGTGTTGGCCAAAGAACTGGAATAGACTAATTTATATAGTTCAATACTACAAGAGCCGTTCTAAAGAATGCTCAACTACTAAATAAGTGCACGTATACAAACAATATATATGGAACAAGAATTACTAGTGTTGGGAAGATTTCAGAGACATTAGAGGAATGATCACATTGCAAATTTCCAAAAGGTAATGAAAAAGGCAAAAGAGGATTAAAATATATTTATTTTTGCTGCATTGATTATATTAAAATTTTAAATTGCAGGAGTTGCAGTCTATAACGTATTGTAAATTGTCCTTTAAAACATAGATATTATCAGACTACAGTACTTTATCTGCAAGTTAAAATATATATGTTGATTAGGAAGCAATAGAACATGGAATAACTAATTCAAGATTGTGATGAACTGTGTTGAAGTTATGTCTTATTGAAGATCAAAGTGGAAGTTACAAAGGTTGCTCTTATGCCCAATATTTTTTTAAAATAGGGTCATGCCAGCTGTTGAAAGCCAGTTGGTTAAATGGTTAAAATCAGAGACCATGAGTTAAGTAGAAATCTAGCTGGGTGATTGCATCAATAATTCTCTCTCAGACCTAAAACATCAAACCAGTTCCCAAAATGTTGTCAAAAAACACAAAGGAACTTATCCAGGCAGTTTTTAAGAGTAACTTGAAGGAAAACAAAGTTAGTTATTATTATCAGTCCAGTGCAAATACCTGAAGAAGTGATGGGAGAAATAGCAGACTTTATCTTCCTGGATGCAAAAAATGCTGCACTGAAGACTGTAATCATGAAACAAAATGACATCTGCTTTTTGGAGGCCATAAGAAATGTACTCAAAAACCATATTGACAGCAATAATTTATAAAGATTTGTAAATTTTTTATAAACCTGAAAAAATACAAATTGATGCCTTTGTACAGTGGTGCTGGAGAAAACTGCTGAGAGGATTTTTTTCCAATAGCATGAAAATAGCATTCATTAGGATGATTAGGTTAGAATATACAAGCAGATAGTGAAACTTTTTTTGATTCATAATACGGAAGCAAGAATTTTTGGAGTAGACTGATGTTTGGAAAAATTAAAGGCAATTTAGAAAGAAGCCAGCAAATGAAAAGGTGACCAGACATTATCATTAATATCATGAGCATGAGCTCACAAATACTCAGAAAAGCAGATAGTGACCGACAGACTGGAAAACTGTTGTCCACTGTAAGATATTGTATGATGATGATATCAATTTAGTTATGCCTGACTCTTGGCAATTCCATAAGCTGGGTCTTTCTACCTCTTCCAATGTTGCACTAACTCACTGTATGCAAAGAGTTATAAAGAACTGAATGATCAAGCAAACAGGAATTAAGACCAGTTCAGTTCAGTTTTTGGAAGCAACATGGACAAGTCTACATAGTTTCTTTGTAATAGCATAGAAATGGCTTGTCATTTATATTTTTTCAACCATTCAATCCAACTTACAGTCTTATTTCCTGGTGGTTTCTCACCTATACACTAACTAGGTCCAATGCTGTTCAGCTTTTGGAGGATGAGCCATGGTCAAATAAGGGCTGCTATCTTTATTGCCAATAGTTAAGTAGTGCTTCACAATTGTCTACTAAAAAAAGGTTTGTGATTCCTAATTCAAGTAGAACAAGTTATACTTCCCTAAAAAATAAATTCAGTAAGGGTATTTCCCAACATAATTATCAATTAATGCTACTTCTAGTATTATACATTTTCTACATAGGGTGTGGAAGTACTTTTGGCTGATCTCAAAAACAAGGTTAGACACAGTAAAACTTGGATGAAACACCACTAGAAAATAGGCTAAACAGCTTAGCTGAAAAAACATAATAGAAAGCAATGGAAAGTCATTTCTGTAGTTTTACCAAGAAAGCCCAACATGTGTCTATGAAGTTACCAGGAGTTACGTTTGACTACATTCTTTGCTGAGGATCATTTATACACATTAAAATCTGAATGTTTACATGAGACTTGCAAGGAATTTCTTCTGTAAAAATACTGACTTCAATTAGGTGCAAAGATTTTGGCATGGGTAACACAAATAAAATTCAAGCATTGTTAAAACCTGCAATTCTAAACACATTTTTAGGGAACACAACCTTCTAAATACAAATATGTTCTTCATTGTAAAATGTTTATATGTATTTACATCATTATTAGACAATTTGTATCTATGCTTGAGTCAATGTTGACTCCTCATGACCGCTTAGGCAAATTCCTGCAGTTTTCCTGATGGTTTGCCACAGCCTCCTTCCTAGGGTCGAGAGTGACTGGCCAAGGACACCCAGCTGGCTTTGTGCCTAAGGTAGGACCAGAACTGTCTGTGTTTCTAGTCTTGTGCTTTAACCACTACCTTAAATTACAGTGCTTAATTTATGTTCCACAATTTAAATATTTGTCCCTCCCAATTGTTTCATTTATTAAAAAAATCAATTTTGTACCAGTTTCATATATAGAATACTAGGCATGGGAAAAGAATAATTTATTATTCAAAATATTGTGATCTACAAAGATCAGGAATTACAAGATTATATTTGTGGGAGTTGTTTCATTGAAGTGTTTTCTTCAAACTGTCGTTTAAGTACAAGAGATGCTGTTGTGCACTATTTCTATTTTCATTGGGAAAGAAACCCAAATTTAAACATGAACTGAAGATTGTATGCGATAGATATGGCTGATCTAATTACAAAAATTAAATTAATTGCTTTTAAGATTAGCACACTGAATAAGTGTGGTGCTAGAATGTTATCACCACATACATGGGTCCTAAGACCTTAGTTTAAACGCAACTCCTAGGGTATAGAGCAGTGGTAGTCAACCTGGTCCCTACCGCCCACTAGTGGGCATTCCAGCTTTCATGGTGGGCGATAGGGGTTTGCTATAACTCTGCTTTATAAATTTTATAAAGTTACTTGTAACTTTACAAATCACCATTACTGTGGAACCAGTGGGCCGTTAGAAAATTTTACTACTAACAGAGATACAAAAGTGGGTGGTAAGTATAAAAAGGTTGACTACCCCTGGTATAGAATGTTGCATCTGATGTCCCGTGTAAAGGAACCATACCCAATTCTAGAATTTTATTATTTACTGAAGGTTTTCCAAACTAAGGATGTTATACTTAATACTCCTGTCCTTGTTATTCTCACAACAAATACCAAAGGTATGAGAGGTGAAAAATAGACTGGCAAAGGGAGTGTATCCCCAACAGTGACTTAGCTTTGGGATTCTTCTATTTCAATCAATGTTGAAAGCATATTACTGGACTTGCTGTGTTCCTAGTTGGAATATGAATCCATCCCTCCTTCTGCATTGGGTAGAAATAGAAAATACATGTCCTTCTATTATCAGGCTGTTTTTCTGAGGATTGCACAACGTGGTCACAATCTTACACAAAAGTCTTACATGTACAACAGAATGAGGAAGCAGCACATAGGCCTCTTGAAATACACCTGTAAGGAATCCAGGGTCGTTATTTACATGTTCGGAAATGTCACTTTGGAAAACATCCCTAAGTGATTGCGGAAGAGGAACTGCAAAGTATTACAGCTTGGCGGCGGCGGCGGCGGAAAGTTCGCCCCAATTTCAACTCTAAATATGGTGCAAAAGCTGCGGCCGCCGTTTCCGTGCTTCCCAAACGGCCCGAAGGAGCGTGTGCGCGCGAAGCTTCCTCCTTCCACCGTGTAAAAAAACCAACAACAAACAACCCTCCCCCTTTCCCCGGATGTCTCGGAATCAGTTCGCGGTCCGTGCAAGGCCGCTCTCTCGGAAGTTGGGCGCCGAGATCCCGGCGGTGGCGGCCCCCTCGCCGTTTTTCAGCCGCTCCGGCAGGGCAAACCGCGGCGGGAACGAGACTCGAATACTCGCCGCGCGCCCAAGCAGGCAGGAGGCCTCGTTTCTTGTCAGGGCCCCCGGCGGGAGCGAGTCTTGGGTCGGTGAAGCCGTTCTAGGCCGGCCTATCACGTCCACCTTCCCGCTCGTCCCGTAGTCGCTGCCGGGCGGCGGCGGCGGGGTCACGACGGCAGCGCTGGGGTCAGAGGGTAAAGGTCGCTCCCCCAGCATCCTCCGTGCGGGGTGCTCAGCCATCTTGGATCCTCGGGACAAGAAAATTCATGCGGTGAGTTCGGCCCTATTATTCTTCCCCCGCTGCCACCTCCTCTGCTGCGGCCCAACTACGAATCTGCCCGGGAATCCGCCGGCGGCCGGGGAAGGGCTTCGGTCGGGTCCGGGGCGGTTTGGGCTCCTTGCGGTCTGTCTCGTCCCCCTCGGTTTCCGTTTGCTTTTGTCTCCGTGAGGGAGCGAGAAGAGGGGGGGGGGAGATGTGTGAGGGAAACAGGAGGGGGAGGAACACGTCGCGGCGGTGGCGCGGCGCTTAGCACGGGAGCGCAGGAGCCTCGAGGCCCAGCCCGTCTGCGTCCTCCCGCCTTTCCTTCCTCGGCGCCTGGAGGAGCAAGGGGGGAGGCCCCGCCGCGGGAGGCAGCGTAGGGAGCCCGGCTGTTAGGGTCCCGGTTTAGCTCCTTCTCCGGCCCCGCAGCTGCGTTTCCCGCCACAAGCCTCCCCCTCTGCATCGCTGGCGGAGGCAGCGCTCGGCCTACTTGTCTCTCTCCTTGCCCTTTATGCCTCCGGGGTGCGAGCGCCGTTCGGGGTCCGCGTCGGAGCATCGAGTTCCCCCTGATGCCTGAAACTCGGGGTAAGAAACGGGCAGTGCAGAATCCGCTCCTCCTTAATAAGTGTGTGGGGGTGAGAGTGTCGGTTCGTAGGTGGACTATTACTTTCGGGGCCTGCTTTCCCGGTGAAAAAGGCCCTTATTAGATCCTGTTGCCTCAAGAACTTCGTCGGGCAGCTGTAAGAAAATCTCTTTCCGGCCCAGCGATGTTTGCAGGAGAAACTTCTAGCTGTTCGGTTTCGGTTTTTTTTATTCGGGACGAGGTGTTGAAGGTCTTGTTTTGGTTCGAAAGCATTGGTTCTGCAATAAGCACTGCAGCTCCTCGCTCATAAGCTTAAGTGAGCAAATTTAATATATTTTCTTCCTTACTGCAAAATGCAAAGCGATCCTTTGTTTGCATTGTTGCTGCATGTAGGGACGTGATCAGACTTGTCACATTTTAGTGAACAGGAGTTAGGTTTTGGTGAGACAGATTGTTCAGTGCATCCACTCAGGTTAAAACATGATGTAATCCTTTCCTTATGTGGCAGGTATGTAAAGGTTGATACCCTGTATATAACAGAAATTTGCTCTCTACATTGTAGTTGCTCTATGGACGACTAGATGTATTATTGTATTTTAATACCAGCCTTATCCACTCTTCTCCCACTTTTTAAATAATAAGGTGGCTTTAAAAATTACAATTAGCATGTGTCATGTAGTGTTCTTGGTATCAGTTTTTGCCTCCTAAACTTTTGGAAAGTTTTCAAGAGTGTCAAAACATCCTACAACTGGTTACTTGAATTTTGTGCAGATTTTTTTTCTTTTCTTTTGGGAGAAGAAACTATTGTTGCAAATGAAGAAGTGCATTGCCTTTACAAAACATACATATGGTATCATGTATATGTAAACTATAGAATTCTGAAGTACCTGTAGGACCATGCTGTATTCTTAACAGCAATTTGTAGTATCCCTGTCTTCGTTTTATTGTTTAATTTCCAGGAAGTGTGAGATATAAGTAATATTAAATATGAATTGTTTTTTAGTTTGTAAATATTTGGCAAAGCATTTGTAGATAAATATATAATCAGTCATCTCTTCTCTAGTTGCTCAAACTTTCCCCTTCCCCCAATAGCTAAACCACAAACAGGTTTCCCCATAATGTCAAACTGAAAAACTCTGATTAAAAATCACAACACCAGTTTTTAAAACTTTGGTACTATATAGTGGAAAATAGGCTGTTCTTATATTTTAAAATTTGTCTGAATGTATTCCTATACTTTATACTTTTATTAGATATTTTTATGCTGTAAACAGATTTTTCTTTGAGGCTTTTCTGTAGATTGAGTAATTGTACATGTTTTTTCCACCAAGTCTTATCTTGAGGAATCTATAATCAGAATTCATTATCTTTCTGGCTTATTGTGATACCTGAGTGCAATGTCAGATACCTGAGGAATAGTTTAGTATTGTACAAAGATTGATTAGTATTTTAAACGTTTTGGATTAATAGTGATGGAACACTCAAATTGTTAAGCTTTTTTGTTAAGAAATACAGACTCCTGCTAAAACATAATGTATAATATAGCTTGCTTTGTTTTTTGTTTTGTGTATTTATTCATTTATGTAATTTATAAAATCACCTATTTCACAAATGAAACTCTGGCCAGTGTACAACAAAACAATATCTAAAATCTTTATCATTAAATAATTAAAAAATTAAAAAATATAAGAAGAGAGTTAAAGCAATAATAATAGATGAAGAGATGTTAATTATAATGGAGCCACCTCACTACTTTATCAGTCCCCTGGTATTCCAGATCTGTTAGCATAACCATTTTCAGAGATCTTCAGAAGCTCAGAAGATATGGGACCATTGTCACTCCCAGGCGAGAAGATTCCACAACCTGGGTGCCAAAGCAGAGAAGGCCCACTGTTATGTATAAACTATACTTTTTCTTTGTATGTTGCCCGAAATTAGTCAGTTGTCATTAATTTGACAAACCAAAGTTAAAGAAATCAGAACTTAGTGAAAAGTGGTCCAACATAAAAAGCGTGTTGCTTAATATAATGTTGCTGAATTAAAAACTACTGCTCATTTGTACCCATTTGTAATATGGCTCTCAGTGTCAGTGTCCTTCCAAATGTTAAAGTAATATTGGGACATCAAAAATTTGTTTCTCCTACAATAGGGTATTTAGATATAGTTACTGATAATATAAAATGACTTTATTTCAATTGTTCCGATACATATTTTTATAGCCTCACTTTTTAATGGAACTTGACTATACTAACTGGCTCAGATATCATGGTACTCTGTGATTTGTTTTAACCATTGTCTGTGAAACCAGCTATGATAGCTAGGATCGCACAGTGTTTAATAAAATATAAAAATTATGTTAAAGCATATTGCAGGTTGTAAATCTAATCAGTAAGATGTTTGCCTTAATAAAAAAACAACATAAATGCCTTTCTCTGTGCATTCCTCTTTTATATTGACTTTTAACTGTTGAATATTGAATACAGATAACCCTTGACTTACAACCACAATTGAGCCCAAAATTTATGTTGTTAAGTGAGAATTTGTTAAGTGAGTTTTGCCCCATTTTATGACCTTTCTTGCCACAATTGTTAAGTGAATCTCTGCAGTTGATAAATTAGTAATCTGGTTAGGTGAATTTGCCTTCCCCATTGATTTTGCTTTCAGGAAGATTGCAAAAAGTGATCACATGGCCCTAGAACGCTGCAATGGTCATAAGTATGAGTCAGTTGCCAAACATCTGACTTTTGATCGCATCACATTAATGCTGCAAAGGTGGTAACTGAAATACGGTTATAAGTCACTTTTTTCAATGCTGTTGTACCTTTGAATGGTCACTAAATGAACTGTTTTAAGTCAAGGACTACCTGTAGTCCTCGACAAAATCAACATGATTTTGGCATATGGTTTTTTTGGCATATGAGGCTCTCTTTTTTGTTTTATTTTTCTATTTACACATATTGAGTAAAGAGTATGAACTTATTCACACTGCAGCTTGTTAGACCAGGATTCTGTGATATTTTTTGATGAATTCCTCACAATATATTCTAAAATTCCTACTGTTTTTTTTCTTTTTTAAAGAAGTATTTGAGGCAGTTTAGTATCTAATAACTATGATTTATAAAATATAGATTGCTACATTTTGTTAGGAAACCTATGTTTACAATTAGTACAATTAAGGGAATTGTATATGCATTTGACATTTGTACTATGTGGTTCATATACAATTTTCTAGGTGGCTCAAATCTTGTAGATATAGGTTGGAAACAGTACATGTTCTCCAGATTCTCAGGTTTTCTGACTTCCTTAGGATGCTCTACAATACATTTGATGCAATAGAGATAATTTTGAGTGTAAAGCAGGTAAGATTATTTGAATATTGGGATTAAAAAACTTTGGGAAACATCAAAATTTAACATATTAAAGAAGAATATCTTTTGGTGTTTTGAATTACTTCTCTGTCAGTTGCATTTGTCAGAGTACATTAGTTGATAAGCATATCACTTGTATTTTTTGAGTTTTAAAGAATTAACAGTACAATCCTATAGGTAGTTAAATAGAACTTAGTTTCAAGTAATTCAGTCTAGGATTGCAGTTTGAAGTATTGGTTAACTAATCTTACATTGTTTACAGTTCTTATAGTCAGTTGGTTTATTGCTAAATTTCTGAAGAAAAATTTCATGATTAGGTGCTTTGTCTGATTTTAGATTTGCAGGTTAGATTTGCATTGAAAAATATGTGGTGTGATGTTCTGCACATGATCAGTTGCATATGTAGTTTCCCTATCTAAAAGACTTCTGTTGAAGACTTTTCTACATATTAATAATTTAGTATACAAAGGCTTTGGCAGATCTCAGTAGTACCTACAGTATACGCGGATCATGCTTTTATAGTTCAAATCTTCCTTTTTTACTCATTAAAATATTCATATTTCAGCTGGTAATATTTCAGTGCTAAAAAAATCAGAGTATTTTTCAGAAAGCTAACCCCCTAAATTTAAGCAAAGCTACATTTTAAAAAAGAGGAAATGTATCTTTAAAGTAAGTTTATTCACTTCTTTAAAATACTATAAATCTGGAGAATTTTATTTAAATTTCTTTAATTTATTAAAGTTTATTATACTTTTTACAGGAATGGTATGAAAAGTAACTATGATGAAGGGATATCCTTTCTGAACTAAAAAAAATGTAGGGCCATTAGCTCCATGATTCCCTCCCCGATTGCAAAAACAGCGCATGCGGCGGGCACTGCAGACTCACCTTCTCTTTCCTCCTGGTGAGATCCGCCACCTGGAACGCCTTTTTTTCAGATCCACCGCCTCTGCACGCACCGTTTTTGCAATCAGGGAGGGAATCATGGCGGTGCCACCCGAAAAAGCTTTCCTTCCCGATATAAAAAACCTGGTGTGTGGAAAGCTGCTTTGGCCCTTGTCGCCAAATGCGGACTTCGCAGCCAGATAGGTTCTTGCTCCCCCCTCTTCCCATTACAAAGTTTCCTGGTAGGAGAACCACATGGATTGCTCCCGTGACAGCTGGCCTGAAAGGACTGCTTAATCAGGATTTGGGGGGATGGATCCCCCCCCATTCCATGCTCTCTTCCCCATCCAGGTGGATCACAATCAGAAGCAGAGGCAGTTCACCTTCCGTTCAACAGCTGTCATGATAATAAAGCTGTCCTATCGTATGAATATGTAGGAAAGAGGCTGGTGGATCTTCAACTGGGCGTGCATAAGGCAGCGGATCTGAAACGAAGGCGTTCCAGGCGGTGGAGATCACGGCAACTGCCTTATGCCTCCTGCGCAGTGCCCACTTCGCCAACCGAGTCCCAACCCCTGCGCTTCCCAGGGCCACTTTGGGAAGCAGCAAAGGTGTAGGGGGCTAGCTGGGAAGCCTGGCAATGTGTTTATGAGATGGTAGTGTCCAGCAGGACTAAAGTGCTGCGTGTCTATCATGCTTGCTGCAAGAAAGCCAGGCTTTCAGTGCTTACGGTTATAGGTAGGAAGGAGTGGAGTGGAGCCTTCAGTGCCAAGTCCCTCTTCTGTCCCCATGAAAATCCTATCCCACCCCACCCCCTCCAGTTAAATACGCATAGGGTGATAGGGTTTGTTTTAATTGGATAAAAAGCTCATTATCAAAATCTGAGTGGAAGTGAAGATGCCCGCCGCCTGGAACCACCCAAATATGGTATATCTATGAGATCTAAGAATGCATGCCCAGTAAGTTGAAATTTGACTTCACAAAGCTATATAGAAAATATTTATATGTAAGTATAATTTATATAGCAGCCTAAAAATCTTCATTTTTCTATATTTTTATACAGTTCTGAACACATCTATAGTTTAACATTGACCTGTAATATTAACATGTTTGGGCCAAGTGTATATATATTTCAGGTAACAATATGTATGAATATCCTTAGCTGTCATATTAAAGTTGATTATACTTAAATATGTTTATCTTTGGAATCCTATGACCCATTGTTTTTAAAAAAGTATTGGGTAAACTTCAGAGACATAACTTCAAACTGACAAGATGGAAGTTCAAAATTAATATTAGAAAATATTTCACAGAAAGAGTAGTGGATACTTGGAACCAATTTCCAGCAGAGGTAATGGCCCAATCATCAGTAACTGAGTTTAAATATACTTGGGATAAACACACATGTCCATCATCTGACAAAAATTATAAAAAATAAACTCAAAGGCCGACTCAAGGGACCACTGGGTCTTTTTCTGCTGTCAGTTTTCTGTGTTTCTATGTTTTGGGCTAAAAGTGATATAAACCGTTATTATAAATAGGAATCTTAAAACCATGGTAGAAAATGTAATGTTTCACCTATAGAAATAAGTACATTTTTCAAGAAAGTAAACACTGTCTCTTTAAGGATGTCTCAGTAAATATTTGAAATATGAGAATAAGGAGGGAAGTATTCTCATTTTTTATTTGAGGCCAAAGGGCAAAAACCCCCAACACCTTTGAAGAGTAAAATACTTAGTGACTTAAAATTACATAACTTTTATATTGCTGCAGATATCTTCAAAGATTTAGATCAAAAGCAGAAATGATGTAGTAATTATGTCACTGGATCTATTAAATAACATTAGTAAAAGCTGTTGGAAAAAAGTAATGTCTAAAACTGCCAAATATAAACATCTTTAGATTCTAAAAGTGCAATTTGGAAATCTGCCAAATGTTCAGTAATATGATGGTAAAGCACATGTATAGTAGAATCTCTTCTTACTTTCCATTTTTTAGGTACTTCTACCTTTTTTTATCTAACGGAGGAATTCAAAGATAAAATTTATATGATCAAAAGATAAAAAACCTTGCAGGTTCAAAATTGGAAGTTTATTAAATGTGTTAAACCTGATTAGACCAGATTTTTTTATTTATCTAGTTTTATTTATCTAGTTTTTAATAAGTAAATTTTGCAATGAAGTGGGATATTTAAAAAGTCAGCCAATTTTACATATAATTATTGAGACAGTTGCTGAATTAAATGATAATCCATTTAATAATATTACAGATTGTAAACCAATGTCGGAATTTCTTCTTTTTACTTTTGACTGCCTCATTAGCTCTAATAAAATTTTTCTTTATGTTAGTTTCTCAATAATATCAGATTTAATATCCTTGTCTTTCTCATTTCCATCTGGGACAGAATCCCCACATCCATCAGTTCTGGAATTGAACAGGTTTCTTAATTTTGTTCTATTTGATAATCTCCATTCTTCTTCAGTGGAATTTAAATAGATAGGAAAATTATATTTTAGTGTGGAGACAGTTATTAAGAATCTCTAATTTTGCTGTTTTATCATCTTAATTTACAGAAAGAAAGGAAAAAAAGAGGCTTTAAAATAACAAAAGCAAGTTACCTACAAGGAGTCATTGTATTTTAACACATCATTAAACTGTGACCACACAAAATAATATTGATTGGTCTTGTATTATATTGATAGATAAGTAACTCATAAAAATAAAATGAATGCACATCAGAAATTCAGGATGTAAACCTGGGGTTGTAAATTGTTTTTGCAACATTGAAGAATAATCATTTTTACTCTGCTTTATAAAACAGTAATTATTCATATGATAAAGTTTTTAGTTTATAATTTAAATATACTTTCATATATTTAAACCATATTAACAAACAAATCAAAATTCAAACCAGAATGGGGTAATAATAAGATACGCCCATATTATGAGAAAGTGCTTCCTCAACCATTTTAGCATAATGAAATCAGTAACAAGCCCTTTTAAAACATTTTCTGATATGGTCAAAATATTGACAAAATAGTTGAATTAGACTATTCTCTAGATCATAAAGTTGTTTCTTAATAATTTAAAGGTATTTAGCCATAGATTTTTTAATTTGTATATTCTAACTCTTTATTATGAATTACCTGCAAATAATGCATGTAGCATGCAACTATACAAGAATGAGCTTAACATCCCTGATAACCAAGATGGGGTGGTCACTGACCTTGAACCAGACATCGTAGAATGTGAAGTCAAATGGGCCTTAGAAAATCTGAGCAACAGGAAAGCTAGTGGAGGTGACAGTATTCCAGCTGAGCTATTTAAAATCTTAAAAGACTATGCAGTAAAGTGCTATACTCAACAGTGGCCACAGGATTGGAAAATTTACATTCCAATTCCAAAGAAGGGCAATGCCCAAGAATGTTCAAACTACTGCATCATTTCACATGCTAGCAAAATTATGCTTAAAATCCTACAAGCTAGGGTCCAGCAGGATGTGGATCGAGAAGTACAAGGCAGGATTTCGAAGAGACAGAGGAACAAGAGATCAAATTGCCAACATACGCTGGATCATGGAGAAAGCTAGGGAGTTCCAGAAAAAATCTACTACTGCTTCATTGACTATGCTAAAGCCTTTGATTGTCTGGATCACAACAAATTGTGACAAGTTCTTAAAGAGATGGGAGTACCAAACCATCTTATTTGTCTCTTGAGAAACCTACAGGTGAAACTTGAAAAATTAGAATATTGTGCAAAAGTTCATTTATTTCAGTAAAGTGAAACTAATATATGAGATAGACTCATTACATGCAAAGCAAGATAGTTCAAGCCGTGATTTGTCATAATTGTGATGATTATGGCTTACAGCTCATGAAAACCCCAAATCCACAATCTCAGAAAATTAGAATATTACATGCAATAAATAAAACAAGGATTGTATATAGAACAATATCGGACCTCTGAAAAGTATAAGCATACATATGTACTCAGTACTTGGTTTGGGCCCCTTTTGCAGCAATTACTGCCTCAATGCGGCGTGGCATGGAAGCTATCAGCCTGTGGCAGTGCTGAGGTGTTATGGAAGACCAGGATGCTCCAATAGCGGCCTTCAGCTCTTCTGTATTGTTCGGTCTCATGTCTCTCATCTTTCTCTTGGTAATGCCCCATAGATTCTCTATGTGGTTCAGGTCAGGCGAGTTTGCTGGCCAATCAAGCACAGTAATCCCATGGTCATTGAACCAGATTTTGGTGCTTTTGGCAGTGTGGGCAGGTGCCAAAACCTGCTGGAAAATGAAGTCAGCATCCCCATAAAGCTCGTCTGGGAAGGAAGCATGAAGTGCTCCAAAATCTCCTGGTAGATGGCTACATTGACCCTGGACTTAATGAAGCATAATGGACCAACACCAGCAGATGACATGGCTCCCCAAATCAACACAGACTGTGGAAACTTCACGCTGGACTTCAAGCATCTTGTAGCGTGTGTCTCTCCATTCTTCTTACATACTCTGGGTCCTTGGTTTCCAAATGAGATACAAAAGATGCTCTCATCAGAAAAGAGGACTTTGGACCACTGAGCAACAGACCAGGTCTGTTTTTCTTTGGCCCAGGTAAGACGCTTTTGGTGTTGTTTATTGTTCAGGAGCGGCTTGACAAGAGTAAGTAAGTAAATCTTTATTATGGTCAAAGACCAGCAATACACATTAGTTTTTACACTATGTTAAAAAATCCTGACATTAAGATATAATTAAAAGGTATTGACGTTAAAAATGGAAAATAACATACATGTTCTCAGATTGTTTGGGTCACTCCCTGGTTTACCTGGGTGCAACGCTGTTAAGTATAGGAGTAAATACAATGGTCCAAAGATTGTTAGAGATATGTCCAGATAATTGGTACAAGATAACAACTATACTTCTGTAGCCAATTTTTTTCTTATGGACATTGCAGCAACACAGAACTGACGAGGAATACGACATTTGAAGCCCATGTCCAGGATCCGTCTGTGTGTGGTGGCTCTTGATGCATTGACTCCAGCCTCAGTCCACTGCTTGTGAATGTCCCCAACACTTTTGAATGGCCTTTTCCTGACAATCCTCTGCAAGCTGCGGTCATCCCTGCTGCTTGTGCACCTTTTTCCTCCACACTTTCCCCTTCCACCTAACTTTCTATTAATGTGCTTTGATACAGCACTTTGGGAACATCCAACTTCTTTTGCAATTACCTTTTGAGGCTTTCCCCCCTTATGGAGGGTGTCAATGATGGTTTTCTGCACAACTGTCAGGTCAGCAGTCTTTCCCATGATTGTGATTCCTACTGAACCAGACTGAGAGACCATTTAAAGGCTCGAATCCTTTGCAGGTGTTATGGCTTAATTAGCTGATTAGAGTGGGACACTTTGAGCCTAGAATATTGCACCTTTTCACAATATTCTAATTTTTTGAGATTGTGGATTTGGGGTTTTCATGAGCTGTAAGCCATAATCATCACAATTATGACAAATCATGGCTCAAACTATCTTGCTCTGCGTGTAATGAGTCTAACTCATATATCAGTTTCACCTTTTAAGTTGCATTACTGAAATAAATGAACTTTTGCACGATATTTTAATTTTTCGAGTTTCACCTGTATGTGCAGGTCAAGAAGCAACAGTGAGACACGAAACCACTGATTGGACACAAAACCACTGATTGGACACGAAACCACTGATTGGACACAAAACCATTGATTGGACACAAAACCACTGATTGGTTCAAAATTGGGAAAGGAGTCCGGCAAGGCTGTATACTATCACCCTGCCTATTTAACTTCTATGGAGAGCACATGAGAAAGACAGGGCTAGATGAATCAAAAGTCGGAATTAAGTTTGCTGAGAGAAATGTCAACAACCTCAGATATGCAGATCATGGCATTTGGCCCTTTCAATTCCTGACAAATAGATGGGCAAGAAATGGAGGCAGTGACAGATTTTATTTTCCTGGGCTCCAAAATCACTGCAGATGGGGACTGCAGCCAAGAAATTAAAAGATGCTTATTCTTGGGGAGGAAAGTTATGGCAAATCTAGACAACATACTAAAAAGCAGAGACATCACCCTGCCAACAAAAGTCAAGGGTATGGTTTTTCCAGTTGCAGTGTATGGCTATGAAAGGCTGCGCACCAAAGAATTGAGGCCTTTGAACTATGGTGCTGGAGAAGACTCCTGCGAGTCCCTTGGACTGCAAGGTGATCAAACCGGTCAGTCCTATAGGAGATCAACCCTGACTGCTCTTTAGAAGGCCAGATCCTGAAGATGAAACTTAAAATACTTTGGCCACCTAATGAGAAGGAAGGACTCACTGGGAAAAAGGGGACAACAGAGAATGAGATGGCTGGATGGAATCACTGAAGCAGTAAGCGTGAGCTTAAATGAACTCCAGAGGCCTGGAGGAACGTTGTCTATGGGGTCGCGATGGGTCAGATGATAACAACAATGCATGTAATTTTCAACTTATGATAGGTCACTTAACGACCAAAGTTACAATGTACTCGGAAGTTAAGATTGCTGCCCCACCTCCATAGTCACATGATCACATTTCAAGTTCTTGGCAACTGACTCATTTATGACTTGATTGCAATGTTCCAGGTCATGTGAATGGATTTTGTGATGATTTTTGCTTTTGTAATAATTTTTGATAATGGTCATTCTCTTAATAACCATAGTGACTCGCTTAACAAGCATTAAAAAATGGTCATAAAATCAAGTCAGGTCATGTGGTCTATTGAAAAATTCCAGGTTCAATTGTAGACATGAGATGAGTATTATCTATGCATATAATCACAGTGTTCTTCAGAATCATGCTAATAGTAATTGAAGAATTTTAAATTTTGCTACTGCATTAAGGCTGAATTGTGAAATCAAAGTATAAATTTAGTAATAAAGATCTGGTTTGAAATTTTATATAATCCAAAATCCTCTTGTAATAAATCATATGTTTAGCAAACATAATTAATAAGCTCATAATACAGATTTATATGACTAATTGTCCTTATTCTCCCCAGTGCTATTTTCAGATTGAGGCTGTCCCAAGGAATAGGTTTATCTTGTGAGCAAAGGTCAAAATTACATTTCTGTACCAATATTTGCTAAATGTACCTTGTAGTTTTTTATGTACAGTAGGAATCCAATATTGTACAGTTGTGGCTAAATGTAGATCCAAGACCCTGCTATGATGTTAAAGGGGACACATAGCGACTTTGTAATTATTCCTGTGGGTTTGTTTCAACCTGATTAATTATCTTGAAAGCAAAATACATTGTATTATAAAGTGGAAGGTCAGAAAAGTTAGAAAACTATATTATGATAACCATAATTTAGATTTAAACAAGCTAGATGCGTATCCTAGGTCTTACATATAAATAGTCCTTGATTTATGACCACAATAGAGCCCAACATTTCTGCTTTTAAGTGAAACATCTATTAAATGAATTTTGCCCCATTTTATGGCCTTGCAATAGCTGTTAAGTGAATCACTGAAGTTAGTAACACGGTTGTTAAGTGAATCTGACTTCTTCATTGACTTTGCTTGTCAGAAGGTTGCAAAAGATGAACACTGCAGCCATCACAAATAGGCATTGGTTGCCAAGTGTCTGAATTTTGATCACATATCAAATCATTGGGGTGGTCAAATGCATGAGAAAAATGATCATAAATCATTTTTAGTGCCATTGTAACTTCAGATGGTCGCTAAATGAACTGTTGTTAAGTCGAGGATTATCTGCACCTAATTGGTGCTAGAAATCTAAATTTTGCTTAAAGTTATTTAAAGGTATTTCATTCTAAGTATATATGTCAATGAAATTCCATAACTTACAAATTTATTCCCCTTGCACTGAGTAACATTTTAAACAATTTATATCTAATTTGGTCTGATATAAGATATATTTACATCTACAGATGAAGAGAACTTCTATGTAATATTTATTCCTAAATGTTTAAAAGATTTTAGCCAATAGAAATGACAGTGGTTACAGATTTCCATAGAAAGGGGATTCTGGTTCTTTAGTTATTCTGAATGGACAGCCATTATATTGGCATTATTAATTTTAAAAATACAAAGTAGATCTCTTGTATTGTCTTATTTCAAGATGCCTGATTCTTCAAACATTTTCTTCTGTTCTCCATAGGGGGAAGGGAAGAGGATCCAGGAATGGGTTTTGCTCTGCTCTTTTGCCTGGTGACTGAGCCTATCATTTTTTCGGCAACACTTCCTTAGGCGGGAAATCCTCCCAGTTTCAGCTTAGTCTTTTGCCAGTCAAGACGTATTAAATTTTGCTCCTCTAACAATCATTCTTGGATTTTAAAAGGAAAGGAAAAAAAGGATCGCTAGAAATCACTCTTTAGTGATCGCACAGTTAAATGGTCCGCTGGTTTAGCCACTTGTCTGGCTTCATAGCCAGACCCCTGCCACCTTGCGACACAGCGGAGAGGGGCTTCACCCCTTTAAGTGTCCAAGGGCTCTGGCACAAAGGATTACAGTCTACTTGGGTTGGTCCGGGCACACTGACAGTGGTGGAACGTTTGGCACCAATTTCAAAGCTGCATCAGCTGCTGTTCATTTTGAACCTGCCTGCTTTGCCGCGTGGAGACATGACAGCCTCGCAGGGTCCAGCATCCAAAGTACTCAGGTACAAGACAGGAAGGGACGTGATTCTCCTTCCAGGGCCCCTTCTACTAGCCAAGGGTCTGCTGCCTCAGCAGCAAGAATCAGAAGCCAAGCTCAACCTTCTAAGAGCACGAAAGCCTCTAAGGTGGTTGAGAAATATGCCCAGAGGCGGCAAAAAGCCCTAGAGTGGCATATTGCAAAGGCTAAAAAAGCAGCAAGAGGCACAGGGCCGGGGATTTGCCCTCAGGAGAAATCCATTTTTTCCCACCCTTTGGAACGACTGTTGGAAGACTCGAGCCTCTTGCAGCCCTATTATTTCCATTCCTGGTCACCAGATGGCATCAGAGAGCAGGACCCCTGGGCTTGCTTTCACAACATCCTACTGTCCGCAGATTTCTAAAGGCGCAACCAATTTAAAGCCTCCTGTGGTTCATAGGTACCCAACCTATCGAAGGGACCTGTCAAAGGTGTTAAATGTACTCACTTGGAGCCCCTTCAAACCGCTGAGATTGGTCTACTTATGCTTCCTCTCTTGCAAGGTGGCATTCTTGGTTGCCATCATATCAGCCAGAAGGATTTTGGAGCTGGAGCCCCTTTTGGTGAGGGATGACCTCTGCATAGTCCATCCAGACAAAGTGGTATTGTGTTTGGATCCCTCCTTCGTCCCCAAGATGAATTCCTGGTTCTCCAGGGCCCAGGAGTTGATGCTGCCAAATTTCTGCCCGGGGCCCACTCATGCCCAGGAAAACGTTAAGACATTAGGAGGGCTGTGCGTATTTACATCAAGTGGACTGCCTCCTTCCGAAGGACGGAGTCACTTTTGTCTCCTTTCAGCCTTCCTCCTTGGGTAGCAGGGTCTTCCTGACAATGGTGGGGTGATGGATTTGGGCGACCATTGCCAGGGCCTACGAGACACAAGATCTTCCCATGCCTACACGTATCATGCCCCACGCAACAAAGAGTGTGGCCACAATGACTGCGTGGGCGACATAGGCTTCTATAGAGGA
Source organism: Thamnophis sirtalis (assembly GCF_051295495.1). NCBI lineage: Eukaryota > Metazoa > Chordata > Lepidosauria > Squamata > Natricidae > Thamnophis > Thamnophis sirtalis. The sequence goes on along the minus strand of NW_028261389.1, from coordinate 46,210,679 downwards.
GATTTGCATCTGCAATTATAAATTTGATACCTTCACTTCGGCCAAGGCGGCCTTTGGCAGGAGGGTCCTCCAGTGGGTCCACGTGGATCAAGGGACTTTGGCCCAGACTGCGACCCACTCGTGAGCTTGGAGGGCTTTGGTAAGTCCCATTCCTGGATCCTCTTCTCTTCCTCTATGGAGAAGGAGTGTTGGTCTTACCTGACACACTGCTTCTCGTAGGGAAGGGAAGAGGATCCAGCCCCACCCTAAGAGACCATCTGGTCCACAGTCTGGGAGGAGCTAATATTTTCACAGGTCACAAGCCTCGGCATTGTCACGCCTTCGCCAAAACTGAGAGGATTTCCCGCCTAAGGAGGCGTTGCCAAAAAGATGACAGGCTCAGTCTCCAGGCAGAAGAGCAGAGCAACATCCATTCCTGGATCCTCTTCCCTTCCCTACAAGAAGCAACGTGTCAGGTAGGACCAACACTCCTTCTCCATTGTGCTGATGAGGGAATCCAGGAGACAAGATCAACCCATTCCTCGTTTCTTTCTCAGCACACCGAGAAGGAGCATATCAGGTAAGACCAATGCTCCTTCTCCATTGTGCTGATGAGTAATACAGTGTTTTTCAACCTTTTTTGTGCAAAGGCACACTTTTTTCATGAAAAAAATCACGAGGCACACCACCATTAGAAAATGTTAAAAATTTTTAACTCTGTGCCTATATTGACTATATATAAAGTAATTTTTCCACGGCACACCTTACACTATGTCACGGCACACTAGTGTGCCGCGGCACAGTGGTTGAAAAACACTGGAGTAATACATAAGTATTGGTCAGTACTTTTGGTTCCTGAATCCGAGTTTAAATAAGTGAAATCACATCAACAATCAACCAATGGAACAGCTTGCCTTTGGAAGTTGTGGGAGCTTCATCACTTGAGACTTTCAAGAAGAGATTGGATTGCCATTTGTCAGAAATGGTGTAGGGTCTCCTACTTGAGCGAGGGGTTGGACTAGATGACTTATAAGGTTCCTTCCAACTCTGTTAATCTGTTAAAGTACATAAATATTTTTATAGAAAACAGCATTGTAAACTGCTTTTCTAGAATTTCATTTCCATTTATCTAGAGAAAAAATAATATAATATTTTTGCAACACAAGAGAAACTTATTTTACTTTCTAAGGTGCTGATGTTATTTTTTTTAATGTAAAAAGTAGCTTCTTGGTGTTTTAAGAGTCTTTTAATGTAATTGTTATTAATTTGTGTAATATGAAATGTATTTTTCTCCAGTGCACTGCTCAGAGAGCCCAAATGCTGGGTTAACACAGCCTATCTGCCCTTGGACTGAGTGATGATTTTCTTGACCACGCCTCCCTTTGCCTGCACATGCTCAATTCGAAAACTCAGTCCGCCCGAGTTAGGGCTGTTTTGGGAGAGCTCCAGTCTTAAGAGCAGAAAGGCTGGAAAAAGTTTCCCAATTTGGACCACGTTTAAATTCTCAGATAGAGGAAATCACGCTTCTACATCAGGTCTGTCTATTTGCCTCCAGTGAGGCTTCCGTCGCTTTAAGAGAAGGGCTGCCGGATTTTTCCCTGCTGTTGCTAATTGCAAGCACTGCAGGGGGTGGAAAAGGCTTGCACAGCGGGGGCTGGCTAGCAAGGGAGCAGTTAGTGGGATAAACCAAGTTCCCTGTTGGAACAGGGGCGTCCCAGGGGGAGGAAAAGTCCAGCAAGGCTCTGAGAAGGCTCTAAAGCAGGTGAGCCGGATTGCTAGGATTCCCTCGCCTGCTCCATTTTGTCCGGCAACAGCAGCGACGGCTGGAGCCTTCGCACACCTTCAGGGCTGGAAAGAGCGGGAAGCGGCTGCGTGCGCACCCCCCGCCATTTTGGATCGCTCCGACTCACTGGGCAGAGCGGCAGAGCTCAGAGCGTGCGAGGAACAAGGCAGCAAGAAGAGCCCAGCCAGCCAACGGAGCTTCAGCGAGCCCTCAACGACTGCAGAACGCCGCGGGGAGGCTGGGGGCTAGTCTGGGAAGCCAGCTAGCCTCTCCCTCCGGAAAATAAGCTAAGTCTCGGGGAACCGAGGGCGGTGGGAGGAAGGAAATCCGACCCCAAGGCGGCCCTTCCCTCCTGGAGATTCTGCCAGCGCTTTTGGACTGCAAAGGCCAGCGCGTGCCCATCCCAGCTCCAGCTATCTCCCAGGCCTCGTGGGGACCTGAAATGGCTGAGGAATGCAGGGAGGCCTTAGGGGATCAGGTGGGGCCCTCCAGCAAGCGCTGCAAGCTGGATCCCTCTGTAAATAAAGGCAAAGGGCACAAAGGCTCACTTGAAAGGTCTTCTCCAAGAGCCACAGTGGATCCCAGGGAGGTTTCAAGGCCCCTTCAGCCAGAACCTAGCCCAGACCGTCGCAGCAGGGAGTCAGCTTCCCCTGATCGTGAGGCCCAATCCCCCGGGGACAGTGAATTCTTGTCTGGGGATAACTATGCATCCAGGGATCCATCTCCTGAAGCATCTTGGGGGTACCCCGACTCCCCTAGCTCCTCCATCGGAGAGGAACGAGATTCTGTCCAGAATTCCCCCTTTGGGAGGGGTGGATCCAGCTCAGGCAGGCCTAGCCAGCGCAGGCCCAGTAAGCAAAAGAAAAAAAGGGGAAAAAGTTCTGCTCTCTCGGATGAAATGAGGGAGGTAATTGCCTTAGCCATCTCCCAAGGGATAGCTGAAGGCATTAAGCGCAAGGGCTCTAGCAAGGGCAAGGCCCCAAAGGAGAAACACAAACCTAGGGCCTCCACCTCTAAGGAGCCTGTATCCTCCTCCCCATCTTCAAGCCCCTCTCACTCTGGGTTATCAAGTTCTGAGCAGGAAGAAGGGGAGATTTTCGCCCTTTCTGAAGACGAAAACCCCACCCCTGACAAGCCAAAATTCTCTGGCCTGTTTCAACCGTCATTATTCAAGTCTATCTTGCACAAAGCCATGACGGCCACAGAGTTAGGCCCCACTTCCAGACCTGAGGCCTCTCAGGCTTCCACTTCCAAGGATCTTAAGCATGGGTTGTTCAAAGAGACAGTAGAAACCCCCGAGGTTATTCCTGTGCCAGACCTATTTATGGACGCGGTACAGCGCCAGTGGCTACAGCCAGGCACCCTGACCAACCCCAGTGGGGGGGATAGAACTCTATATGCAGTAGAAGATAAAATGGAGGAAATCCTCAAATTCCCAGAAGTAGATGCCCCAGTCGTGTCTCTGACTTCCAATTCCAACCTGCCAGCTGAGCTCCTAGAGGGACTTAAGGCAGAAGATAAGAGGTCAGAAAAGGCATGTCAGAAAACACACATGGCGTCTGCCTGGGCCATCAAGGCATCCACCTCTGCCTCCTTTTTTATTAGGGCCACCCTATTCTGGCTGCGCCAACTCAGGTCCAGACCCCCGCCCAGGAAATCTAGGTGGCGCCATGAGCTAACCAAGATTATTACCGCTGTCGAGTATTCGGCGGATGCCACCTTGACAGCAGCAAAATTCTCTTCCAGAGCTCTAGCTTCCAATATCACCTCCCGCCGCCTCCTATGGCTCAGGCACTGGCAGGCCGAAATGAAGGCTAAATGGAAGCTGGCATCGGCCCCATTTAAAGGGGGCTTTCTGTTTGGAGAGGCCCTGGACAAGTTTGTCACCGAAACCAAGGACAAACGCAAGATCCTTCCGGCAACCTTTAAAAGGGGTGACTGGAAAGGGGCGGGGTCCTTTCGTAAGAGACCCTACAGGAGCCAGGAAACAGGGCAATCTTCTCACCCTTCCTCCTATCAGAGGCCCTTTCAGGCAGGGGGGGATAGGCACCAAGACAGATCCTTCGGGGCTCGTGCCAACCAATCCCAGTCTTCCTTTCGGAGACCATTCCGAGGAGGAGGAAACAACAGTGGTGGATCCCGGCCCTTTCGTAAGGGAAAGTGACGGTCACAGGGATCCCCCCATCGGGGGTCGGCTACGGCTGTATGCCGACAGGTGGGAAGAGATAACATCGGACAAGTGGGTCCTCAACACCATTCGCAAGGGCCTTCTCCTGGACTTCCTATCCTTTCCCCAAAGAAAGTTTATCCGCTGTCCTACCCCCAGGAACCCAGAAAAGAGGGAACGCATGAGGGCAGAAATCTGCCATCTCCTAGAGATAGAGGCGATAGAGCCAGTCCCCAGGGATCAGCAGGGGAGGGGCTTCTATTCGATCCTCTTCCTAGTGCCCAAAAGTTCAGGGGGGTGGAGGGCCATCTTGGACCTCAAGAGCCTAAATCGGCATCTGGCTTACAAGAGGTTCAAGATGCAGTCACTCCACTCCATCCTGGGCTGTGTGAGGGAGGGGGACCTATTGACATCAATAGATCTCAAAGAGGCCTACCTGCATGTCCCCATCCATGTGGCCCACAGGCGGTTCCTGAGGTTCTACGCGGAAGGGAAGCATTTCCAGTACAGGGCTCTTCCCTTCGGGCTATCATCTGCGCCCAGAACATTCACCAAAATTCTGGCAGTGCTAGCGGCTCATCTCCGCAACCATCCGGTTCGTCTGGAATGTTATTTAGACGACATAATCATTCACTCTCTCACCACCAAGCAGGCACACCGCGATGTTTCTCTAACTGTGCAGACCCTACAGTACCATGGCTTCTCTGTCAACATGGAGAAGAGCCAGTTCCGACCATCCACCTGTATACAGCACCTGGGTGCGGTCATCAACTCCACCTCCTGCCAGGTATTTCTTTCGCCAGACCGGCTGTCGAACCTGAGACGCAGAGTGAAGCACTGCAGCCTTGCCAGGTCGGTACCCATCATTCAGCTGTCCCAGCTCCTGGGGATAATGATCTCGTGCCTGGGGGTGGTTCCCTGGGCTCGCCTTCACGCCAGGGAGCTGCAGTGGTTTCTGCTGCCAGTGCAGAGAGCCAGGAACAGCAACTCACTCAGGCGGGTTCGGCTCCCACGAAAGGTGATCCGGTCTCTGGCATGGTGGAGGTCCAAGGCAGTCAGGAAGGGCTGCCTGTTCAAGGAGCCGGAGAGACTAGTTGTCACCACGGATGCCAGCCTCCTGGGGTGGGGCGCCCACTGTCAGGGCCACCTAGCCCAAGGCCGATGGACTCAGAGGGAGGCCGCCCACAGCATCAATTGGCTGGAACTGAGGGCAGCTCGCCTAGCGCTGAGAAAGTTCGCATCTCTAGTAAGAGGGGCTCATGTACTGTTGATGACAGACAATGTGGCGACAAAAGCGCACATAAACCGGCAAGGGGGCACTCGATCAAAGGCCCTCATGCTCGAGGCAGAAGCGCTGGGCAGGTGGGCGGAACGTCATCTGGTTTCTCTCAGTGCAGATCACATCTCCGGCGTAAGCAACCGGGAAGCAGACTGGCTGAGCCGCCAACGCATCGACTACTCGGAGTGGCGCCTGCACCCGGACCTGTTCCAGCAGATCGTGAGGAGGTTCGGCAAGCCACAGGTAGACCTGTTTGCCACACACAACAACATACAGCTCCCACGCTTCTTCAGTCGCTACCACTCGCCCCAGGCGGAGGGAACAAATGCTCTGAGGTCAGCGTGGCCTCAGGGACTTCTGTATGCCTTCCCTCCACTTCCGCTCATCCCTCAAGTGGTGAACAAGCTCCTGACCGAAAAGGCAGACCTCATTCTGGTGGCTCCCTTCTGGCCCAGAAGGCCCTGGTACGCAGACCTGGTCAGCCTCTCAGTTCAAAGACCTTGGAGAATCCCCCGGGACAAGATTGCCCTCAGCCAGGGGGCCATCACCCATCCGGAGCCCCAGTGGCTGCAGCTAGCCGTTTGGCACTTGAAGGGGAGCTCCTGAGGAAGCAAAAATTCTCTGACCAGGTCATTCGAACAATCCAAGCGTCCAGGAAGCCCTCTACGACTAGAATCTACGATGCCACCTGGGCCGCCTTCTCACGGTGGTGCAAGACTAGGAACATAGAGGCCTCCTCAGCCTCGATCCCCCAGACCCTAGACTTTTTGCAAGAGGGTCTGGATAAGGGCCTTGCAGTCAGCACCCTCAGACGCCAGGTTGCAGCGTTGTCTACCATCCTGGCAAAGGGCTCCTCTCGCTCGCTGAGTCAGCTTCCCCAGATCAAGAGCTTTCTCAAGGGAGCAGCGAACATCAGCCCTCCAACTGTTCACCGGTATCCGTCATGGGATCTTCCATTTGTGCTTAAGGCCCTGACCAAAGCCCCATTTGAGCCTTTGAAAAAGACCAGTCTGCGCTACCTCACCATCAAAACCGCTTTCCTGGTGGCCATTACATCCGCTCGCAGGGTAGCCGAGCTTGCTGCGCTCTCTGTCAGGGAGGATTTGTGCGTAGTTCACCCGGACAGAGTAATATTGAGACTTGATCCGTCATTTGCTCCGAAAATTAACTCCCTGTTTCACAGGACTCAAGAACTTATTTTGCCCAACTTCTGTCCCCATCCTTCTCACCCTAAGGAGCGTGAGTGGCACAAGCTGGACGTGAGACGGGCCGTGCGCACGTATGTAAAGAGAACAAAGGACTACCGCCGGTCAGAGGCCTTCTTTGTCTCCTTCCTCCCCGCGTCCCTGGGCCGCAAGGTCTCCTCTCACACTGTGGGACGTTGGCTACGTGCTTGCATCAAACTGGCATATGAGCACCAGGGCAAGACGGCTCCGAGAGGAATCACCGCTCACTCCACCAGGAGCGCTGCAACGTCTGCAGCCTGGGCAACCCAGGCCTCTATCCTAGACATTTGTAGAGCGGCCACCTGGGCTTCCCCCACGGCCTTTATTAGAAACTATAAGATTGACACCTTTGCCTCAGCCGAAGCCTCCTTTGGCAGAAGAGTATTACAAAGAGTGGCTGAAATGCCAGAGGCTTCGGCGCTTCCCCACCCTGGGACTCAATAGCTTGGGCATGTCCCAGCATTTGGGCTCTCTGAGCAGTGCACTGGAGAAAGACCGTTGGCTTACCTGAACGGTCGTTCTCGGGGCACTGCGAAGAGAGCCCAAACCCACCCGGGTGTTTGTATTTGAACGATGTGGCTGTATTGACTGTAATTGATTACAGGACGGTTCCTTCGTTTTCGAATTGAGCATGTGCAGGCAAAGGGAGGCGTGGTCAAGAAAATCATCACTCAGTCCAAGGGCAGATAGGCTGTGTTAACCCAGCATTTGGGCTCTCTTCGCAGTGCCCCGAGAACGACCGTTCAGGTAAGCCAACGGTCTTTCACAAATTTCTTTAAAATTGCTTTTTGACAGTGGAATTAGGAAGATAAATTTCAGTACTATTCTGAAGAGTTTCATATGCTATTTCAAAGAAGCTAAATAATGAAATTATAACACAACTGAATGTCTTTCATAACAGGAGTATAAATTATGCCATTGTAATGTGCAGTAAAATATATGAGGTCTTGCAGTTTAAATCTGTTTTTTCTATTTTTTAAAACAGCCTTTCAACTCAAAATATTAATGTTCTTTATGGTTTTTAAAATAAAGCACAGCAGAATGGAGAAAAGTTGGATTATTTAAAAGTAACGAACTTTCATAATTGTGAATATTGCTTTGAAAACCTAGATCCCAGTTCACATATAAATGATGCATTTTTGGGGCCATGTTATGTAGAAGATCTGCTACAATAAGAATAAGCTTGTCTAATAGTTTGAAAATAAAATAGTTTATCTTTTTGGTGGCCTGGATGCCAAACTTTAAAGATTTGTCCAAGCTATTTAAGTTTCAGCTGTTGTAATCTGAGGATGTGGAAAAAGTATTTGCTGTAAAGTCAGTTGTTAAGTGAATTAAAGCATACTTCAGTATAGTATACATCAGCTAATGTTTCTCATTTATATTTGGGTTGTTTAGGCCATGTAAGTCCTGTGCCAGGGTTTTATGTAGTGAAGGACTAGATAATGGCAAAATAGTGAAGGCTGAATTTAAATGTTTAAGGGCTTTAGAAAAAAATGGAAAAGTATTATGTTATGTTAATTCTATGTTTAATATATTTTTATTAGATTTACCGTATTTTTCAGACTATAAAGTGCACCAGACTATAAGACGCATCTAAATTTACAGGAGGAAATCAAGAAAAAAATAGTTTCTGGCCTCTGCACCTCATGTTTTTGCTCTCCCCAGTCCCCAGAAGTACCCTGCAGTGCTCCCCACATCCTGTTTTTGGGCTCTCACATCCTCGATGCATCGCGTTTTTGCCCTGCCTGGCCTCCAGAAACCCTCTGCAGTGCTCCACATGGCCAGTTTTTGTCCTGCAGAGTGCTTCTGAGGGCTGGGGAGGACGAAAATGTGATGTGCAGAGGGCTTGGGAGCCCAAAAACGGGCCCATTTTGGAAAAAATGGAATGTGTGGAGCACTGCAGAGTGCTTCTAGGGGCCTGGGAGGGCAAAAACACCACTCACAGAGGGTTTGGGAGCTCAGAAAGACCCATTGGAGTGCTTCTGGAGGCCAGGGAGGGCAAAAACGCATGGAGGGTTCAGAAGGCCAAGAATGCCTGTATTTGGTCTATAAGATGCATCCAAATTTTCACTTTTAGTCCCCCCCCCCCTACATTTTTCTTACACTCCAAAAATTACAATATATGTCACCTTTTGTGCAGCAGTCTATTTATCACTACAAGAGCAATTCTATCGTGTAGTCACTGCCCGAGGGTCACACAATGAACTTCCAAGGTTTGGAACCTGGGGCTTTCTGCTCTGGTTCAGCATCTTAATGGTTATAGATAAACAGAAGTTAACCCATGCTTGGATTCTCCCGCAGCGAAAGAAAGTATTTCTAGCCCAGTCCATTTTACTAGGTTTTAGCCAGAATATATTTTTCAACACTCAGGTTCTCATAGTCCCTAAACAACAGATTAGGGCTTCTGTTGCATCACTGTTTGGCTTAAGTTGAAAATATATAATTGAGTATCTTTCACCTCATGCTGATGGACCTCTCCAAGCAGCTTCATGTATTTGTACAGCAGAAAAAGTGCCAATTCTTGTAGCATCCAATATTAAAATTCCTGTGAACCCAGCATCTCTTTTCTCAAATGAAAATGAATCCTCAGATAGGAAGAATACAACTCTTAAGATAATGCTCACCCCTCCAAGTCCAGAAGGTTACCATTGTTGAGGATGTTGTATCAAGCTAAAGGCTTTGTAGTAGTTGTGGAAATAATTTGTCTCCTTTCTGCTGTAAAATGTTTTGAAGGCCAGTCATATTATTTATATATGACAAATGTAGCTTTGTAATCATAGAATCTTTTAGAGATAGCTGTAAGTATGCTATATTCAACAATGAAGGAATCTGTTGTTTTAGAACATTTTGTTAGTTTGAAGTCGTGATAAATTGCTAAGATTTCAGTTATACAGATTTGCACAAACTAGTAAATTCTGAAGGGTAAAGAAAAGGCTATGGTCTTTCGTAACACAGATACATGTAGCATCTGTTCTATGAATCCTCTTATATAGCTCTTCATTTTTTCTCTTCTATTGTTTTTGATATATTCAGGTAATAGAATCACAGTCAACCTTGTACTTCAGAAGCAAGCTGAGTCTTCTTTCTAGCATCAAAAATCCTGGTCTCTTGAATATTGCAAAAATTCCTCCAATTTTTTTTTTTTGCTGATGCTCATATTTGGTTCTGCAGTAGTTAGTATTTTGTTTAGCTTTTTTTTTTCAATTAAGGAATAGGCAGATTTTAGAAACACATCTTAAATTCTAAAACATAAGGGTTAACAGAAGGAAAATATTACAAAAGATACAACATTTTCATAATATTTTCTCATTGAATAATTTTTCAGTGCCTGAGTTTTTATTTGTGTTCTTGAATATGACTGTGTTATGAATGAAGAACATAAGAATAGTTGCATTAGATGCAGCCAAGACCTATTTTAAGTCCAGCACTTTGTTTCACAGTGGCCAGTCATGTGCTTCTTGTATGCTCAAAAGGAAGAGATGGAGACATACTTTTCCCCACTACTGTTCCATTGCAATTAATACTTAGAAATGTAAGATAAGATTGAGGCTGAGTTCTGTAAATCTTTATGGTTTTAACCAGTTCTCTTTTTAAAACCAATGATTTTCATTACACTTTGCGATAATGTTTGCAGCAGATTAGTATATACACTGTAAATACATGCTTTTTCTTTTCTAAATCTCCTTACAATCAATTGTGTTAGGTAGCCTATTTCTAGTCTTTTGAAAATTAATTTTTTTTCTCTTTTTACATTCTCTACCCCATATATGATTTTATACTTCTCTATTATGTCTCCATTTGGTTATCTCCCCCCCTCCCCAAAGGCATGGTCTCAAACATCCTAAATTTGTTTTCCAGAAAGAAGTATTTGAAACCTTAATTCTTTTGATTGGTCGCTTGCCTTTTTTTCTAGCTCTGTTACATCTTTTGCCAAATGTGACCAGAAGAATTAACACAGGACAAACCATGTGTCTGTAAAAGAGTAGTATAGACTTTTTATTTTCAGTAACATTTCTAATTATCCTAATCATGGGATTTCCCCGCCTAAAATTCCAAGTCTAACATATTGATTTACATTAAACTTTATGTTTTATATTTTTTTCTTGAGGAAATCAGTATAATTTGGAAGAATTGTAATTTCTTTCATATAAAAGTTTTACAATCTGTCAGCAAAATCAATTAAATGTCAAGTCTAAAATCTTTTGAAATAACATACCTTGTTTATGTTGCATGACCTTGTTGAGATCATATAGCAACTAGAGATAAGTCAGAATACTTTCCTCCTAAATGCTTCTTATTACATTGACTTAAATATAATACCATAATGTTTTGATGTCCTAATATTCTCTTACCGTACTATAACTATATTACATAGTACTATTCTGTATTTCACAATATTTAACAGCAGTATGATTTTCTCTGGAACAGAAATGAAAACAATCAATAAATTGCTCCATTTTAAGCTTGCTTGCTGACCTCATGCTCATGGTCAGTCCCTAAAATTAAAAATTCCAAAAACTGATTGGAGATTCTCTTAAAAATCTTCCTCAAGAATCAGTTATTGTATGTTATTAAATGCATTGGAACAAGATAATTTATTCTAGATTATTTTACAATTGAAGAAAATGTAGCAATTTCTTGAATCTTAATTTTATCATATGGTATCTATGAGTTTTCCAGAGTGGGTTTGCAGGATGGTCCAGTGATGATATTATCACAGCCAATTGGCCTCGAGACTGGGTTGAAGCTGAAGCCACTACTGGGCTCCTCTCCTCTGACTCCAGTTTCAATCCAGTCTGGCCAAAGAGAGGTTGAAATTTATTGAATCCTGATCTGATTGACCTTTTCTGGACCATCCTTGACTCAGCTTGCTTCCTTCTCACAAGGACACCCTTCCTTCACCTCCCAGTAAGTCCCTGCTGATAGCTGTGGGTGTTTCCAGCTACTCGAGGGTTAAATCTCAAGCCTTGGAGACTCCGGTGGCTGGGTCGCTGTCCCGGTGGCCATTTTGGCCAGCGACCACGTGGAGCCTTGAGAGGGCAGTTCAGAGCCGGTGGGGGCTAAAGGGCTCTGGTTTCCGGCCCGACAGCCCAGAAGCCTAGTACAGAGCGTGCCTCACTGCAGTGGGATTGAAAGAGGGCGCAGAAGAGCGCGAAGGCTGCTGAAGCCCCAGGGGCGGCAGAAGTGGCTGGGAAGGCAAGTGGCAGCAACAGACTCCCTGAGAAGCTGCGGCAACCCCGAAACGCGCACTTGCAGCACTTAAAAGATTGGGGAGTACAGCGAAGGGAGTGAGGACCTATATCCTTTTGGCTGTGGAGGTGGAGGTGAGGAGCGAACCACAGGAAACACGAGGAGTGGTCGTAAGTAGCTGCGTGATGGCGGATAGATCCCCTTCCCCTCATGTCCCCTGGGGAGGGGACTTCCTCCAGGCAGTGTCCCACTGCTTCTTCCAGGAGGCTTAAAGCCTCGGCTGACCCTTGCCCTTCCCGTGCCAGCCAAAGAGATGAAGCTAGGAGGCAAAGGGCTCTAGTGAGAACTTTTTCCAGGACAGAGAGGTTGAGGGCTCTGCAGGGCAGGATCAGTCCCTCCCCCTCCAGGTCCAGATCACCTTAAGGGGTCTTTCTAGGCAGAATTCTCCCCCTAGATCAGATTCCTTGAGGGAGTGCATTCCCCCCCTTTTCATGGAGGACCTTAACCAGGTAGACAATCAAGCTGAATTTCTTTCTCAAGAGACACAGCGGGGAGGGAGAGACCCATCCAGGATTTCCCTGGCACCTATCCCCAACCTTGGTCAGGTGCCAGTGGGACCCAGCTGGGATTCCTTAGATATGGAGGATCTGCCTGTCGGCCTCCAGAATCTCATTGAAAGAGCCATTGCCTCAGGTGTGGCTGCAGGCATGCAGCGCCAGGTGCCTTGGCCTGTACCTCAGGGTGAGGTCATGGTCCCCAGTTCTTCATCATCCCAGCCACGGGGCCCGACCCTGCCGGTCTGTCCTCCTGGGTCCCCTACCCAGGCGAGTGAGGGATCAGTCTTGGGGGACAAGGCACAGCGAGACCCAGATCTCTCTGAAGATGAGGAGGATTTGGAGCCTGACCCCCCTGCCTTCACTGGGTTGTTCCCTCCTACCCTATTCCGGTCCCTCCTACGCAAAGCATGTGCCATGGCACAGCTGGGGGGTGAAGGGGGCAAAAGAAGGGGAGCCGGTGAAGAAACCCCAGGGCCCAGTATATTCTGAGCCAAAAATTGTTAAGGAGGAGATCCCGGCTCCCGATTTATTCCTGGAAGTAGTTAGGAGGCAGTGGGAGACACCTGGGGTTTTTCCTACTCCAGGCAGTAATGACAGATATAATATTGAACCAGATTTCTCCCAAGCATTGCAGATGCTCTTTGTGGATCCGCTTGTGGTGGCCTTGGCTGCCCCAGCTTCGCTGGTACCCAAGGATGTGACAGACAACCTGAAGGCAGAGGACGGGAAGACAGAGATGATCCTCAGAAAGAGCATCCATTCATCGGCTTGGGCCATTAAGGTGGCGGCCTCTGTGTAATTCTTCTATCGTACGGTCATCCTTTGGATGGAGCAGATCCAGGCGCGCATTCCACCGGAGGACGTTCGTCTACACCAGGACCTAAACAAATTAGTGGCAGTTGCTCAGTTTTCAGCTGATGCAATCTTAAATGCTATGAAGTTTTCTTCCAGGGCTATGGCATTGTCCGTCGCGTCTCGTCGCCTCCTGTGGCTCCGGGGATGGCAGGCAGACAACAAGGCAAAGTGGCAGCTGGCCTCAGCAGCCTATACAGGGGCTCCCTCTTTGGAGCTTCCCTTGACCCAATCCTGGTGGAGGACAAGAACAAGAAAAAGGTGCTACCATCATCAACCAAGAAGGTGGAGCAGAGGACCATGCTCTACTACCGCAGGTCTGCACAGCAACCACAGGAGCAGGAAACTCACCAGAGCAGGTATCCTCCCGGCAGGTCGGATAGGCTACCTGACAGGGGATTCAATTGGGACAGATCCTGCTTCCAGCCCCAGAACAAACCGCCCTTTTGGGGGGGTCGCCCCTTCCGCCGGGGCAAGTAGGTCCCTATGACCCCACCCTTTGGTGGCCATCTGGCTCTGTTCGCAGATGCCTGGGTGGAGATTTCCACAGATGCCTGGGTCTTCAGTCTGGAGTTCCTTTCCTCTCCCCCCAATTGTTTCCGGGTGTCTCCCTCCCCAACGTTGATAAGCATCTGCAGATGCGGAACGCCATCCAACACTTGCTTGACATTGCGGCCATAGAGGCGGTCCCTGGGGACCAGAGGGATGAGGGTTTCTACTCTAACCTTTTCCTAGTGCCAAAATCATCGGGGGAATGGAAAAACATTTTAGACATAAAACGCCTGAACCAATTCCTGGTATACAGATGCTTTAAAATGGTCTCTCAAGTCCATCCTGGCAGGGATTTGGGAGGGGGACTATATGGCATCCATTGACCTCACTGAAGCCTACCTGCACATCCCCATTTTCCCCGAGCATAGGCGTTTCCTACGTTTCTCCTATCTAGGGGCTCACTTCCAGTACAGGGTGCTTCCATTGGGTGGGTTTCGGCCCCAGAACCTTTACCAAGGTGCTAGCGGTAGTGGCTGCCCACCTGAGGGAGATTCCCATCAGGCTCTTTTGTTACCTGGATGACATCCTCGTTCAGGGGGCGTCTCCTGCCCAGATTAGGTCAGATCTCCAGTGGGTCATTGATACCCCAGCTTGTTGAAGTTAATTAACCAGATCCAGAAGGATCATTGTGTTCCCGTAGCTCTTCTTTCCAGCTTGATTGGAAAGTTCATCTCATGCATCGGAGGGGTCCCATGGGTGCGACTACATGCCAGGATGCTCCAATGGAGGCTGCTGCCATATCAGAGGGCCGATTCCAGCAACTTGATGCTCAAGGTACCAGCAACACTGCAGGTGCTGATGTCTCTCAAGTGGTGGATGTCCCCGGCATTGCTCAGGGGCTGCGAATTCAAGGAACAGGAGTACCTCATATTAACAACAGACGCCAGCCTGTTCGATTGGGGCGGCTACACTAGACTCCCAGCTGGCACAAGGCCGGTGGTCAAAGAGCAACCTTCGACACAACATAAATTGGTTGGAGCTCTGGGCGGTCCTCCTCGCCCTACGACGGTTCCAAACCTCGGTAGAAGGTCACCACATCCTCGTCTTAACAGACAATGTTACAGCAAAGGCGCACATCAATCGACGGGGGCACACAATCCAGAGCGTTGCACTCCGAGGCAATGTCGCTGGAATACTGAGGGAGAAACACCTACGCTCCATCCAAGTGGAACACATCACTGGTGTAGACAACCATCAGGTGCACTGGCTGAGCCAGGAGATGGTAGACAACGGAGAGTGTCCAAGGAGCTCTTCCAGAGGATCTGCCAGAGGTTCAGGAGACCGGTGGTGGACCTGTTCGCCACTCCGTCCAACACTCAACTGCCGCAGTTCTTCTCTTGGTTCCCAGCTCAGGGAATGAAGGGGGTCAATGCCCTTTGCTCCAGGTGGCCAGTCGGGCTGCTGTACGCTTTCCCCCCTGCCTCTCCTTCCCAGGGTCATCCAGAAGGCAGTCAGAGAGCAGGCGGAGGTAATCCTACTGGCCCAGGAGGGCCTGGTTCGTGGACCTGCTGAGCCTGACGGCAGGGAGACCATGGAGGATTCCCCGGAGGGAGGTGAGATTACTACAGGGGAAGTTGATCCACTCAGACCCACAGTTTCTCCAACTGGCCTTGTGGAGATTGAGCGGGAGTGCCTGAGAGGCGCCCTTCTGTCCCAGAAAGTGATCAGAACCATTGAGGCTTCCCGCAGACAGTCAACCAACCGGATTTACGATGCCACCTGGTTGACATTTGTTTCCTGGTGTCAGGCCGCCCACGTGACCCCTGCCAGGGCCTCGGTCCCCCAGGTGTTGGATTTCCTCCAGGAGGGTCTGGACAAGGGACTGTCCCTAGCTACTGTGAAGAGATAGTTAGCAGCACTAGCCTCGGTGATTCCTGGGGAAGGCCCCACTCCGCTGCTTCATTTGTCTTTAGTCAAAAGGTTCCTCAAGGGGGCGGCCCACCTTCATCCACCGCCAGTCCATAGGTTTCCTACGTGGCATCTTCCCATGGTGCTATGGGCCCTTACGGCCGAGCCTTTCAAACCGCTTGGGACAGTCAGCCGGAAGCTACTCACTTGTAAGATTGTGTTCCTGGTGGCTATCACTTCGGCTAGGCGAGTATCAGAACTGGGGGCCCTCTCCTCCAGGGAGGATCTATGCAGGTTTCACAAAAACAGGGTAGTGCTTCACCTTGACCCGGCATTCCTGCCCAAGGTGAACACGGTCTTCCACCGTGCCCAGGAGGTGGTTCTCCCAGACTTCTGCCCAGATCCGGTCAGGTGGCACCGCTTAGATGTAAGAGGGGCCTTACGGATCTACTTAAGATGTACGGCGGAGTTCCGGAGGTCTGATGCTCTGTTTGTATCGTTCCAACCCTCGGCGCTAAGGAAGAGGGTTTCCCTGTCCACCATTAGTTGGTGGATTCGTCTGGCCATTGACCTTGCCTACGAGGCGCAAAACTTGCCGGTTCCAGCCGGAATCACGGCACACTCCATCAGGAGTGCAGCCACCTCAGCGACCTGGGCCACCCAGGCCCCTATAGAAGACAACTGCAGGGCAGCTACGTGGGCCTCCCCGTCGCCCTTTATCCGACACTACAGACTGGATGCCTTCACATCCTCTGACGCAGCATTTGGCCGCAGGATCCTGCAACAGGTCCTGTCGGATCAGTGAGGGCCCACTCTATGGGACGGAAACTTGGGTATGTCCCATCACAGGGCCATACTGCAAACCCACTCTGGAAAATGACAGTTAGTCTTACCTGAACTGTTATTTTAAGAGGTATTTGCAGGATGGACCAGTTCCCACCCTAGGTTAGATAGACAGTATTGGGGTTGGAGGTGTCTCCTTTGTGACTTGTTTTCAGGATTTCGGGAAAACATACTACATTGAAACTGGAGTCAGAGGAGAGGAGCCCAGAGGTGTGGCTTCAGCTTCAACCCAGTCTCGAGGCCAATTGGCTGTGATAATACCATCACTGGCCCATCCTGCAAACACCTCTTAAAATAACAGTTCAGGTAAGACCAACTGTCATTTATATACATCATCATCATGATCATTTATTACATTTTTATCTTATCTCTTTTATATATAAATTTTGTGAACATATCCAATACTCCTGTCTCCTGTTCTTTTACAACTCTGTGGGCTAAAAGAGAATGACTGGCTAAATCATCTACTTCTATGATGGCAAACCTATGGCATGCGTGCCGGAAGTGGTATCTCTCTGGGCTCATGAATCATCACCCGTTACTCTTCCGAGTTTCTGCATACTGGCCAGCTGGTCTTCACACATGTGGGAATGCTGGAAACTGGAAGAGCAGCTGCTGGTGTGTATGCATGCACTGGATGGCTGCTCTTCTGGTTTGCAGCACGTGCATGCGCACCGGCCACTTGGTCTTCTGGTTTCTGGCATGCATGTGCACGCAAAAACCAGCTGGCCAGTGTGTACCAATGTGCATCAGAAACCAGAAGACCAAGTGGCGGAAACCAGAAGAGCAGCCACCTGGTGCACACATGTACACTGGGTGGCTGCTCTTCTGGTTTCTGGTGTGCATGTGCACACGCGCTCCCGTTTCATGCCAAAAAGGTTCACCATCACTGACTTAGCTAGTTTTCATGCCTAAGGAAGGTCTAGATTCTAGAACTATCATAGTCACATGGTTTCCAGACCAGCACTTTAACCATTGCACCAACAAGCTCTATGCATTGCTACTTCATTCAATTTAAAGGTCTGTAAAGATTCTCAGTCATCCAGGTCATGGTTGTCCCAAAGGTGTTTTTTTCAGGAGGCAATTGGTCATTTGCATCCTTTTAGAGCAGGGGTGTCAAACTCAAGGCCTGTCGGGCCACCCTGAAATAGCAAAGGACTGGCTGATGGTGCCTCTGCCATACGGCTCTCTCAAGCTCCATTTTCATTGGCAGAAGGTTGCAGGAGGCTATCACACAAGCTTGCTTGGAGGTTTATCTATGTCTTCAGGGTCACCTGAGTAGTGCTCATGGTTCCTGTAATCTGCAATGTTTTCTCTGGAAATCCATTCCTACTCCCACACCATTCCAAAGATGTTCATCCCAAATTGTATAGCTAAAAGTCTGTAGAGCAGGGGTGTCAAACCTAAGGCCCAGGAGCTGGATCTGACCTGCAGGGTGCTTAGATTTGGCCTGCGAGGCCACCCCGGATACAGCGAAAGATCGGCCTCAAGTGCCTGCCAGTGAAAACAGAGCTCGGGAGGGCCATGTGTGGCCCTCTCGTGCTCTATTTTCATTGGCAGAGGGTTTCAGGAGACCGTCCCAGCTGAAAGCCGAGCTCGGTAGCCCGTTTTCGCTGGCAGAGCATTTGGGCCACTACAGGTGGCCCCGATATGAGTGACATCAAGCTGGCCACGCTCCCCTGAAATCAAACACAACCCTTATGCAGCCCTCAATGAAATCTAGTTTGACACCCCTGCTGTAGAGATTCTCAAGTCATCCAGGTTCATTTATTCAATTTACTTAAAATTATGTAGATTATATTTAGTGTATAGGTATTAAACATTCAGAATTGGTCTGCTTAAGGAAGAATAAATTCTTATTCCTAAATTTAACTTGTTTCCATTTATGTTTCAAAGGGAAAGTGTAGGTATAGTGTGTGAATATTATTTTCATTTTTAAATACGTGAAATACTTGACTTCTACCCTACCTATTTTGTTTGGAAGTCTCGAACATAAAATTACCTATTATTCTTATAGCTGCTTGGTATCGCTCATTTTTATTAGCTTTATATCCCTGAACTTTAGCCCAACAATTGGCAGTTGGCAAAACTTTTGGTCAGAAAATGACATCAACATAATTTCCAGTTCTATTATCCCATTTCCCTAAAATAAAAATAGAATCCTCATTAATTTTCTCTTTAATCTGAACCATTATAGAGAGTCCTACACTTCTATCATGTTTGTTATTTAGCTGTTTCAATTGTAAGCTATTTCAGTTGTTAGTTTCTGGCTTTTGTAACTGTTCTTCTCATCTAACTATTTAACTAATTTCAGAATTCTCAAATTTACATTGTTATATGAGCCATCGCTATAATTTAGCTTTCTTGATTCAAACTGCTGTAGCAATATGTTAATTAAGAGAGAATTCAACTCTACAAAAAGTTTCAATTTTTTCCACTTTAAAATGTCCTTCCATTTGTTTCCCCATGTACTTTATTTCTGCTGTCTGAATGATAGAGGGAGTTTGTGGAATAAATCCACAAATTACAATTCCTCATTAAGAGAAAATGATAAGAAACAAGAAATGAATCTTCTTTATATCTGTTATGTAAGTGTCTTGGAAAATTGTCATAGCCATGCTTGTCTGTTTCAGCAATATGGTGCTGCTGCCATAATAAATAATTTTCATAGTCTGTTTTTATTGAAGAAAAAAAGTTCAGAATTGGAAAATAAACAGTATTAGTAATAGTGATAGTGATGTATAACAAAGTACTCTGCTTTGGGAAATGATGAGTTAAGAAATGAAGTATTAAGCTAGGAAGATATTTGAAAAAGAAAAAGCTGCATTTTAAGATTTATAATGAGCATAGTACAGTCTTTAACATTGTTCATAAATGTAGAGTTAAAAAGGAAAAAAACGAGAAAGTAAATTATCCAGTACAGGTAATCCATTTCATTTAGTGACCATTCAAAGTTACAACAGCACTGAACAACATGACATGACCATTTTTCACATTTTATAACCATTGCACCATCCCCATGGTCATGTGATTTTTCACATGCATTTAACCACTCCCATGATTATGTGATCAAAATTCAGACACTTGGCAACTGACTCATATTTATGTCAGTTGCAGTGGCCCAGGATCATGTGATCACCTTTTGTGACCTTCTGACAAGCAAAATCAGTAGGGAAGCCAGCTTCACTTAAAAAATTTGTTACTATCGTAACAAAGACAGTGATTCACTTCTCAACTATGGCAAGAAAGATTGTAAAATGTGGCAAAATTCACTTATAAAATGTCTTTCTTAGCAGCAGAATTTTTTGGCTCAATTGAGATCATTCATGAAGATCTATCTGCATTAAATAATATTTTGCACTTTACTGTATGTATTTATAAATTAATTATGATTGATCAAATCAACAGCAATATGTATTATGTAGAGTTATTCCTCTGTGACTAAGATTGGAGAAGGTTTTTTTTTAACAGTGACAGTAAGTGCGTATTAAATAACAGATTTAGAAGTCTGAGAGTACTTTAAACTAGGTTTTAAGAAAAAGAAAAGTACAATTAACCTTTGATGATTAAATTTGGAACAGAGATTAATAAAGACAAATTCATAGATAGCATATGTTTTGAAATTGTTGTAGTGTTTTGGGTTGTACTTTAAGGGTTCCTTTAAGAAATAAATTTAACTTTTTTGAAGATTGATGTTTGACTTTTTTAATAAAATAAAACTTACTGTATTTGATAATGTTGTGAATTCACACAACTTTTCTAATAACCCAATCTACTTCATTTACAGGAAGTATCCATCAAAGCTTGCTTGCTTCAACAGACAAAAAAATTAATGGGCAAAATTACAGTTTTTAGGTAGGTAGATATTTTCCTAGTGTGTGTTAGGTGATTCTTTTAGGAAGACTTTTAAGTGGTTGATAAAGTATTTCTTTGCTAAACATTTGAAGACGCTTAGGAATAATAAGATAAATTTGTTGTATCTTTGTTTGTTTGTTAAATATATGTATGGTTGAAAAAATGAGGTCCACATAGGACTGTACCTCCTGGAATAGATTTAATGTTAAGGCTATGGTACTAAAAATTAACTCTCTTTAAATTGAATTGGCATTTTTTTATTTGCTGCTGTTTGCATTCTCAGTGAATTATACATAGCAATTAATTGTAATATTTATAATAATTTTAACTCTTACAGAATTATTTGCACAGCATATTGAAAAATGTAACCTTTTCCAAATGCCCATTTCTCTCTCTCCCTCCCTCCCTCCCTCCCTAACTACCTACTGTATTTCTCTCTCTATCTCTTTCTATTTCTCTCTATCCCTCTGCCTACCTACCTACACATCTCTCTCTCCCCCTACCTACTTACTGTATTTCTCTATCTCTCTCTATCCCTTTATCTCCCTCCCTCCCTAACTACTGTATTTCTCTCTTTTTCTTCCCTCTATCCCTCTACCTACCTACTTTTTTTAAAAAAATTGCCTAGTCAAAACCTTGGTGCGTCTTATACTCCGAAAAGTACGGTACTTTGTGTAGTACCTTGAAAGAAGCATTGGCTTTGTTGGCAAGTCCAACACTAGAGAAGCTACTTCCAAAGTGGTTACTTGTTTTTACTGGACCTTTCATTATTGCCTGAATGACTTAGCTAATATGGAGAAATAGAAATAGAAAAAGATCTTGCATCTGGTCTCTCTATTGAATGTGTCACCTTGTCAGGCTGTCTTATGGTCTGCTTGCTATTTGATAAATCTATCTTTGTAACTGTAGATTACCTGGTTTACCTGGTAACTTAACAATACTTGACTGAAGATTCTTCTAGCCATAGCCACCTGATGTTTAATGCAGTAGCATTATAGGCCTGAAAGCTGGGGAAGGGAATTGTGATCATCATGTTGGCTCTTTCAACCAGTTTGAATCTCTAATCTGGACAAATATCAATCTAGAATACATGTAATTTGGTTGTATGCATTTACATATTATTTGGGCAGCGCTAACTTAAGAGCAATGCCTAGCAATTATGGATATTTCCACTATAGCAAAGATTATAATGAAAACAATAAAAATTGAAAAAATTAAATAAAACTAGTATTGTATTACTATTGTTGCAGGGCTGTGACAGTCTTTCTCCTCCAGCACGTGGGCAGTTTCAGTCTAGATTAATTAATTTTCAAATAGTTTTCAATGCAGATCAATGTATATGGCATATTGCCTAATTCCTCCTCATAGTGGTGAGGATGTGAGTCACAATTGCCACAAAATGCAAACATTTATTGGACTGCAAAATTATTAATTGATAAAATCTCACATTGAGATTGATATAGGATTTTGGGGTCAATATTTTTGAGCTTTTCTGGTTAATATTTGGGGACTGTAATTGAAATGTTGATAACATGACATGGGCATTCTCACAAAACAATTGCTGTGATGCGATGAAAGTCACATGGTGCCCTTTTACCAGAAAATTAAATTATAATAATATGCTCCATCATTTCCTTGATTCTTGTTGGATGCTTTTTAAATTAATTTTGGGGAGCAGCAGATTAGAGTTCAAGTATAGTAGTGGGCCACAGGCCTGTCAATGCTGAATTTTTAAAGATACTTCAAGTGTATTTGGGAATCCAGTCCTATTCTTGAAAATAAAAAAAGTATTCTTTGTGTTTGTGCTTTGCAGCACAGTCATTTCCTATTTACTTGTAAAATAAAAGAATATAAGTCAAATCAAGTAATTGGAGAGATGGAGATGTCTTTGGCATGGTCACATCTTGTGGGTTTCAGGTTCCAGCTGACAGGTTCATTTGCCTCTCTCTCTTCCCATAGTTTCTAAGGAATCAGTACCAATTCCAGGATGGTTACCGTGTTTCCCCGAAAATAAGACAGGGTCTCATTTTCTTTTGACCCCACAAAATATTGATTGGGTCTTATTATTGGGGGGGCTTATTGTTTTGGGGTTGCCGGGTGGCTGCTCTCTTCAGGGCGGGCGCCCAAAGAGCCAGGCACAGTCTCGGGGCAAACATCTGTGTTGTGCTGTCGCAGCAACGCAACATACCAGCCATGAGGTGACCACGTTTATGAGCAGCCACCCGGCAACCCCCCTTTCCAGTCAGACAGAGCACCACTCACGGACCCAGTAATATCCCAAAGGCGCTAAGTCACATGGTGCTTTGCCCTCCCCCCAGCTCCCGTGGCTTGACACATTTGGGATACCCTTAGGTAAGTGCATGGCACTCTGCCTGGCTGGAAAGGGAGGTTGTGCGAGCACCTGTTCTGTCCTCAGCTGGTGTGTCTCCCAACCTCACCATGCCCTTGCCCAACTCTCCTTGCAGGACCAGTGTGTTGCCGCTGCGGTGGCGCTCCGAGCATAACCTATTCTCCAGCTTCCAAACTCCAGAGATCCACAGCCGAGTCTTTCGGCAGTGGCTGCTCTGGGAGTACACTCTATGGTTGTGAACTGGCTGAGGCAGAGCGTACTTCCAGAGCGTACAACCATAGAGCGTATTCCCAGAGTGGCAACTTTCGGAAGACTTGGCATCCTACCTCCGTGCTTTGAAAGCCGCAGAAAAAGCAATGCAGTGGAGGCAGTGGAGGTGCCCTGGTTCTGCAGGGAGAGTTAGGCAAGGACATTGTGAGGCTGGGAGGTGCGCGAGCGAAGAGAGGAAAAGCCGCTCGTGCAACCCCCCTCTCCAGCCATGCAGAGCCCCATTCATTGACCTAGGGGCATTCCGAAGGCACCAAGCTGTGGGAGCTAGAGAGTGGCAAACAGTCGCTCATGTGGCTTGGCGATACCCCTAGGTCAGTGAATGGTGCTGTGCCCGGCTGGAAAAGGGGGTTGCCAGGCGGCTGCTCATGAGCGTGGTCACCTCATGGTTGCTGTGTAGTGCTGCTGCAACAGCGCAACACAGCCATTCGACCCTGAGGCTGTGCCCGGCTCTTCGGGAGTCCGCTCACAAGAGAGCAACCGCCCGGCAACCCCACTCTCCAGTTGGGCACAGCACCGCTCATCGACCTAGCAGTATCCCGAAGGCGCCAAGCAACGCGAGCCTTTGCCCCCCCACCCCGTTCCTACAGCTTGGCGCCTTCAGGATACCGCTAGGTCAGTGAGTGGTGCTCTGCCTGGCTGGAGGAGGGTTGTCCAGAGGGCTTATTTTTGGGGGAGGGCTTACATTTTTGCCCACCTGAAAAACGTGGCATGGTCTTATTATCAGGACATGTTGTATTTTCGGGGAAACACGGTATTATATAGTGTAGTTCAGGATTTCATTGTCATCGTGACTAGTATTTTTTCATTGAACTGGTAGGTATTGGTGTATTGATATCTCTTTAATATGGTTGGATAATTTCTACTGATACTTAGGTTTTCAGGGGGCTTTTCCTGTTTACAAAGTTTGATAATCAATTTATATCTAATCTGGAGGTAAAAAGATTGCTAAAGAATATAAATCAGCTTTGCTCACCAATACAATTAATAGATTTGTTGAAATCTTAATTTTTCTCTAGAATGAGTGAGTTTTTCCATTGAAGAGAGTGTATATAAATGCACTTTGGATATTGAAGGAAATGGAAATATACTTAGAATTGTGGTTTAAAAGATCATAAATCCAAGTGAGCAAGAATTATAATTATCTATTGAGGTTATACTGTTTCAGTAACTGAAGTGAAAAAATGTTCTCATGAAACTCAGAAGACTAGCAAACTTGGTTTCCATATTTAATCAAGAAAAACACTGCTTCCTTTTTTCCTTGGCAGGACAGTATTTAAAGCATGGATTCAGTGTTGTCAGTATTTTTCAAAGTACTTGTACTACTATTTACATGTAAAAGTAATTGGGATGCCTGGGTGAGTTTCATACTGTTGATAGTTCACATTATAAGCTGAAAAGCAATGGATGGAAACTAATCAGGAGAGAAGCAACCTAGTACTAAGGAGAAATTTTCTGATAGTTAGAACAATTAATCAGTGGAACATCTTGTCTCCCGAAGTTGTGAATGCTCCAACATTGGAACTTTTAAAGAAGACAACCATTTGTCTGAAATGGTATAGGGCTGTGACGGCAAACGTATGGCAGGCATGCCGGAAGTAGCACACAGAACCATCACCGGTTGCTCTTGTGGGTTCCAGTGCACCAGCCAGCTGGTCTTCACCAACATGGGAGTGGCAAAAACCAAAAAACCAGCTGCCTGGTGTGCATGCACGAAGCGGGAAGTTATCTTCTGGTTTCCGGCATACACGTTGGCTACCTGATCTTCTGGCTTCTGACATGCATGCCGGAAGAACGGCCCACAGACGGGACACAGACGGGATCCCAGCAGTCGCTTCCTAGGGGAGCAGAGCTGTCAGCCAGGACCGGTGGGCTGGAGCTTACCTCCCTCCCTGCCCAAGTGAGCTTCTTGCAGGGACCCAGCCCTCCAGCCCATGGCAATGTGTATCTTTCATCCAGAGCACCTGGCCAGCTCGGGTAACCCAGAAGAGCAGCAGCAGAAGCAACGCTGCTTGTTCTCGGTGGCTGGTGAAGGAGGGTGGGTGGCGGTTCTCCAGAATCCCAGCCGCAAGCAGCAGTATGAAAACCACTCCACCGCCCCACCACCCCAAAGAATAGCAGGGGCAGTGCTGCTTGTTCTTGGTGGCTGGCGGGGGGGGGGGTTCTCCAGCATTCCGGCTGTAAGCGGCAGGGTGAAAATCGCTATGCATCTCTTCTGCAGCCCCCACCGCCCCAGGAGAATAGCAGGGTCAATGCTGCTTGTTCTTGGTGGCCACTCCCTCTCTTGCCTGCCACCAAGAACAAATAGCATTGTGGCAGGAGGGAAGTCCACGCCAAAGGAACGTCTATCCAGTGCCAGGGTAAGAGATGCACTTGTTAGGAAGTGGCTGCACTCCCTTGACAGAAGGGGTGGGAGGGGGGCTGCCCTGGATTGTTCTTGGTGGTGGGCTGGGGGGGCAATTCATTGACACTCTTATGGGTTCCAGTGGCAACCCCTCTTCCAGCGACCCATTTTTGGTGCCAGGAGACTTCAGGGAGGCTTGCCAGGGCCAAAACAGGCGGGGGTGCGGCACACATCGGTGGGTGGGGAGCGGGTGCATGTGCGGGGGGGCAGGGCACATGGGGGACATTGCATTATGGGTGTGGACACGTACACGACCCCCCTGCATCCCCCCTGCATTGGCATGCAATGGCAAAAAGGTTAGCCATCACTGGTATAGGGTTTCCTGCCTAAGCAGAGGGTAGGACTTGAAGACCTCCACGGTGCCGTCCAACTCTGCTTTCTATTCTATTAATGTGAGTACCTTCCTGATAGTATATTACTAATTTCAGAAGCTGAATTTAAAGGTATTGATTCTTAGTGTAATTGGGACAAAAGTGCTTATATTCTCCTCTGTGCTGCTTGGAAAGTCCAAGCATGGTTTAAATTAGTCTGGTTGTCCTAGTGGTGAGTTTAATTTTAATTTTTCTTCAGCCGCGCCTCCTCTTCCTCCTTATGGCCAGTTTTTCAACTCAGTCTGGACCGTAAGGACACAGTTGAGTGGGTTCCAGCTTTTTCAGTATTTTAGCTTCGACTCTCCAAATTTTGTGCAGGTTTATTGTGTTAGTTTATTTTTTTCCTTTTTTATTCATTTACTTAGACTTTCCCCCTTTTTTCATTTGAATCTCCAGTGAGGAAAGAGCAGGTTGTTGGGGTAATTGTCTTCCGTGGCGTTTACATCAGAGACAAGGCTGCTTATTTGCCCTGGTCATTGGCGTGCTTGGGGAGTATTTTCCAGCTATCAGGTGAAAAGAATTCTCCTCACTGGACTCCGTGCCGCTGAGCTTTGATGGCTGCCATTTTCCAACCAGTTCCCCAATGTGTGTGGTGGCCATTTTAAGCCTCCACTTCACACGCTTTTATTTGTAGCCCTATTGCCATGCTGCCCGACTCCAGGAGGACTGCTGCCAGATGGTGTGCGACGTTGTCCGGGTTGCCAGTTGGGTCACAGCCATCCCCCCTTTTTTGCACTAGGTGGTTTCAGAGCTTTGGCCACCCCAGCTATCGGCATGTTACGAAACCCTTACACCAATGATAAGCTTATGGTCAGCTTCCATTGTGGCCTGGGCTTCAGGAGCAAATCTCCTGCATGCGCCACAGCCTTTCATTCGAGCCTCTGAAGGCTGGGAAGTGAGCAAAAGACAGCCCAACCTCTCTCGTCTGCAGAATGGCTGATGCTCACGCTGCATCAGAACAGCCTGGCCCTTCCAGAGATGACCACAGTCATGGTAGATCCAGCTCTGCTGGGGCCAAGGCTGCAAGCAGAGCCAAGAGGAAAGGCAAGGTAGCAGGGAAGGGCAAGGCAGCACAGAAAGGCAGGACTTCCAAGGCTTGAGGCAAGGATGCTGAACGCTGCCTACCTGTCCTAGAGATAGTTCAAGAAGGCCCAGCACTTGAGTAGGGCAATGGAATAACAGGCCGGGCCACCGGGGGAGGGTGATTATTTCCCTGATCCACGCCCAGAGCCTATGCAGGTTGTTGAGGAGGAAGGGGAGCTATTAGAATTGTCCCCTGACAACTCGGTGATTAGCTCTGGATCCCCGGTCAAATCTCTGCCCTCAGAACCTGATTCTCCACCTGGATCGCCCCCCCCCCCAATTCTTTCAGGGCCGGAGCCTCCCACCATTCAGGCTAGATGCCGCAGGGGAGATCAGGGGCCCAAGTTATCAGTGATGCAAGAGGTGATACCCCAAGCCATTTCTCAGAGCATAGCTGAGGGCCTTCAACCTAGGGATACTTGCCCAGACAGCAGGCCCAGGAAGGATGGGGTTGGAGTCAGTAGATGCAGAGCGAGACATCCATCCCTAGAATCCTTGGTGATTGAGGTTTCTGTGGGGGAAGAATACAAACATGATGAGTAGGAGTTGTCTGAGGATAAGGAGCTTCCTCCAGACACCCCTGCCTTTTCGGGCTTATTTCAGCCTACTACCTTTAAGTCTATCCTACATAAAGCTAAGTCCATCACCCATCTGGGTACTTCAGCTCAGGCAGGCTCAGGGGGTAATGAAGTGATCACTCCCAACCACAGGGATAGTATGTTCCAGGCCCCGCCTTAGGACTTGGTTCCTGTGCCTGATCTTTTCATGGATGTGGTGCAACACCATTGGATCAACCCTGGTTCCCTAGCCACATCCAGTGGGGGTGACAAGAGGCTCTACTCATTTGAACCTAATTTGGAAACCATCTTAAAATTACCTTCCCTGTATCCTCATTGATCTCTAATTCGGTGCTTCCTGCTGACCTCATGGAAGGCCTCAAAGCCAAGGATAGGAAGGCAGAGAAGGCAAGTCGTAGGATTCATCAAACAGCCACCTGGGCCATTAAGGCCTCTACCTCCGCCTCCTTTTTTAATAGGATTTTTAAATTCCATTCTCTGGTGACCTGAACTGCAGTCCAAGTTACCAGCAGAAGACAAACATCTCTGCCAAGATGTGAATAAGATCATTTCAACGACTCAATACTCAGTGGATGCCTCCCTCAATGCTGTGAAATTCGCATCCAGAGCCCTGGCGTCCAATGTAACATCACAGCGCCTCCTTTGGCTTCGCCATTAGCAAGTAGATACGAAATCTAAGTGGAAGTGAAAGGCTGCTCCCTTTAAGGGGATAAACTGTTTGGGGAGGCTTTGGGTTTGGTCCTGGTAGAATCAAAGGATAAGAGAAAGGTACTTACCACCAGTAGCAAGAAATAGGAAAGGAAGAACCCTCCTTACTTCAGGAGGCAGTCCTTTTGAGTGCCTGACTCATCTTTTCAAACCTCTACCTCTAACAGACCGTTTTCTCAACCCTCTGACCTTTCCCAGGACAGGCAGTCCTTTCCTGGATAGAGGAGGCAGCAGTACTCCTTTCGTAGACCAAATCATGGCGGGGCCTCCCACAGGCTCTTCTGTAAGAACAAGTGAGGTGGCTTCCCATTGGGGGGCAGCTTCAATGGGAACTCACCATGACGAACTCCTGGGTCTTACAGACAGTGACACAAGGTCTCACCCTGGAGTTTGTATCTCTTCCCCTGAGAACCTTCGTCTGTTGCCCCACTCCCTCATGTCCAACCAAGAGAGCTCATGCACCAGGAGATCCAACATCTGGAAATCAATGCCATAGAACGGGTACCCATAGAACAAGAACAGAGGGGTTTTTACTCCATCCTCTTCCTGGTACTGAAGAGCTCGGGGTGGTGGTGGAGAGCAATACCGGACTTAAAGGGCCTCAACTACCACCTGATCTACAGGAGGTTCAAAATGCAATCCCTACAAACCATCCTAGCAGGAATAAGACAGGGGGATCTACTCATGTCTGTAGACCTAAGGGAAGCATACCTACATATACCAATTTGGCCTCATTATTGAAGGTTCCTGAGGTTCTTTTACGGGGGTCGACATTACCAATACAGGACCCTTTGCCATGTCATCGGCCCCCAGGACCTTCATCAAAATTTTCTTAGTTGTCACAGCATTCCTCAGACAGAGACTGGTGCAACTCCAGTGTTACCTGGATGACATACTCATTCAGTCGTCATCCAGGAAACAGGCAATCCGCGACCTCCGGTCCACCATGCAGGTCCTCCAGGCCCACAGGTTCTCCGTGAACCTGGAGAAAAGCCACTTGATTCCGACTACCAGGTTTCTACATCTAGGCATGCAGATAGACACCTTGGCCTGCAAAGTCTTCCTGTCTCAGGAAAAGTTAGACAGCATAGGAGCCTTAGTTCGCAGAGTTCAGGGAGCACAGCGGTTCCTGTGCTGCTTCTATCCCAGTTATTAGGCAAAATGATATATTGCATATCGGTGGTCCCTTGGGTGAGGCTTCACGCAAGGGAGCTCCAATGGCTCTGTGATGGTTCATCTCTCCCCAAAGGTAAGGCGTTCCCTCAGGTGGTGGCTGTCCCCATCCATGAAGAAAGGGTACCTGTTTAAGGAGCCACATTGCCTCATCGTAACAACAGATGCCAACCTGTTTGGCTGGGGTGCTCACCTCGGCCACCAAGTAATTCAGGGTATGTGGTCACTGGAGGAGTCAGTTCACATTATCAATTGGTTGGAACTGAGAGCAGCGAGGCTCACCCTCCATCACTTCCAGGACATTCAGCACCAGCATGTTCTGTTGATGACGGACAATGTGGCCATCAATCACCAAGGGGGCATGAAATCCCGATCCCTAGTGGCGGAGGCAGAAGCCCTGGGCAGATGGGCGGAGCATCACTTGAATTCGAGCAGACCACATCTCGGGTGGACAACACTCAAGTGGACTGGCTGAGCAGGACCACAATAGACAATTCAGACTGGCGTTTGCACCCAGATCTCTTCCTCCAGCTGCTACAGAGGTTCAGCGTTCCGATAATTGATCTGTTTGCCAGCCAGAAGAACACACAGCTACCCTGCTTCTTCTCCCGTTTTTGCTCCCCCCAAATGGAGGGGATGGATGCCCTTCATTGCAGATGGCCCCCATGCCTCTTATACGCCTTTCCACCCCTGCCTCTTCTGTCACAGGTGGTTCGAAATATCACAGAGAGGGTGGAGGTCCTCCTAGTGTCTCTGCATTGGCCCAGGAGATCCTGGTACGCCAACCTTGTTAGCCTCTCAGTGGCCAATCCCTGGCGCATTTCTCCAGGTCAGGTCTCCCTCAGCCAGGGCACCATTGTCCACCTGGATCCCCAGTGGCTCCAACTGGCCGTCTGGCATTTGAGGGGGATCTCCTGAGGAGACATAACTTTTCAGACAAAGTGATTCAGACCATCCAAGCATCCAGAAGGCCAACGACCACTAGAATCTATGATTCCACTTGGACTCTCTTTACCACATGGTGTTCCACGCGAGACCTTGATCCCCTCACAGCGTCTGTTCTACACATCTTGGACTTCCTACAGGAGGGCCTTGATAAGGGACTTGCACCAAACCCTTCAACGTCAGGTCACTGTGCTGTCCATCGTTTGATCAGGAGGCCCGTCCCAGCCTCTCAGCAGACTCCCAAGGGTAGGTAGTTTCCTCAAGGGTGCTTCAAATCTGCGCCCCCTGGTGGTTCATCGCTACCCAACTTGGCAGCTTTTGTGGTCTTGCGTGCTCTAACATCCGCTCCATTTGAACCACTGGGTTCTACCAATCTGTGGCACCTGACTCTTAAGACCATGTTCCTCATCGCCATATTGTCGGCTAGGAGATCTGAGTTAGCGGCTCTGTCTGTCTGGGACGATTTATGCATCATCTACCCAGACAGGGTGATCCTTCGCTTGGAACCTTTGTTCATACCCAAGATCAATACTTGGTTTCACAGGATGCAGGAGATAATTTTACCAAATTTTTGCCCACACCCTCGCCACCCCAGGGAACGAACCTGGCATACCCTACACGTCAGACGGGCGTAGCGTTGCTATATTAAAAGAACAGTGGGATTTCGCAAATCTGAAGCCTTGTTTGTGTTGTTCCAGCCAGGATACATAGGATGGAAGGAGACATCTTCGACCATAGACAGATGACTGAGGGTGTGCATAGCATTGCTGTACGAGCAACAATCTCTACCTATTCCTCATCATATCACTGCTTACTCCATGAGGAGCTCCTCCACCACGGCAGCCTGGGCGACCCAGGCGACGATAGAAAAGATTTGCAGGATGGCAATGTGGTCGTCTCCCTCGTCGTTTGTGAGGAATTATAAATTGAACACATATGCCTCTGCCGAGGCATCCTTCAGCAAGAGGGTACTACAAAGGGTCAACTCCACATCTGACACCCTGGACAAATCTTCTACCCTTTCTAGTGACATTTAACTTGGGTATGTCCCATGCTTGGACTCTCCAAACAGTGCACAGGAGAATGACCATTGGCTTACCTGAAGGGTCATTCTCTGTGCTCTGTGGGAGAGTCCAACCCTGCCCAGGGTCTTTTCAGGTCCAGGTTCAGGAACACCTGAAGAATTGCCACGTCATGTCATCACACACCTTCTGGTTCCAGTGATCGTTGAAAAACTGGCCATAAGGAGGAAGAGGAGGCGTGGCTGAAGAAAAATTGAACTCAGTCCTAGGGCAACCAGACTAACCCTTGCTTGGACTCTTCTGCAGCGCATAGAGAACGACCCTTCAGGTAAGCCAATGGTCATTTACTTTTTAATTTTATTTATTTGGAATATTTGTAAGCCAGTTACAATTCATAAAAACAAGAATAAAATTCTGTAATATACCCAACTAATTAAAAACAATTAAGAAGTAGTACAGAGTGGCATTTCAGAGGCAAAAACCTGCTAAATCCCAAGTGCAAGGGTAAAAAACTAAATTTCATCTAGAATAGAATATTACTGTCAAAAAAGGGAATTTAAAGGCCAGAGTAGCAGAACAAAAGAATGACATATTTCTTCCAGCTGTGAGACATAGGAATGTCTACATTGCACATCTTAACATCTGGGCCAGTTTATCTTCAAGTAATTGTTAAAGGCCTTAAAAATCACTGCTAGAACTATCAGTCTTTATGAGCTAATAGAGGCTTTTTTTTAAAGACAAATGCTATATGATTTCTGAAGAATGTTCTAGAATAGATTCATAGCTGTATTCTGTATTTCTTGCAATTTTCAAATAATTTTCAAGGACAAACTTAGATAAAAGGTATTACAAGAAACCAAAATGTTGCTAAAGACTACTATGGAGAGACCATCCCTGTCAAGGGAAGCTTGCTGAATGCATTCCAGACAATATATGTCACCTAGACCTTGAGTAATAAAGATACATTCAGAAATTTACCCAGTCTCTACACTTATTCCTTCAGAGACATTGAATCCTTGTTCAAAGACAAAAGCCTTTCAATTTTCCAGACCTATAAACTACAAATTCATAATGCCTCTACCATTTTAGGATTCAGCTTCATTTTATTGACCACCTAATCATACAACTATTGCCTAGTTTTATGATTTGCAGGGATTAATTGTTATTTGTCTACCTGTACTGTAAAAGAGAATCTAATCTGCGGACCATATGAGAAAATATTGGGTGTGTAGGGTTAAAAAATAAGAAAATAAAGCCAACCAAACGCAACATACAAAAATTGGGAGATTAAGAAATTACTTTTCACTGAAAATTATCTTTGATTGTAAATATTAAATTTATAAAAATAAGATACAAATAAATCTCAATTAATACAGTTAATAAATCCCTTGAAATGGTCACATTATTACAATTTGCACTATTCAAAGTAATATTTCTATGGAAAATATGGTAATTGGTTCCAGCTTGATGAAATAAGGAACGAAACGTTTTAGGCATAAATTTTCATATTTATATTAATGAAATTTTACAGTAAAGGATAATAAGAATGTACTTATAATTTAAACATATAATTAACAAAATCTCACGGTAGTTATACAAAGCCAAATAAAAATAAATACATTGTTATGGCACTAGGAGATGGTGACGGAAGAGGATGAGATGGTTAGATAGTGTCATTGACACAATGAATATAAATTTGGGCAAACTCAGGAAGACAGTGGAGGACAGGGGGGCCTGGTCCATGGGGCCACAAAGAGTTGGACACAACCTAGGGACTGAACAACAAGCCATAGTCAGGCATTCTAACATCCTATTTTAGTGTTTCTAACAGCACATTCTTGTTCAATTATGTCAGATTTTTGCTCTAACGTTATGGTTTCTTTTTTTAAAAAAAAAAATGTAGTTTTCCTCTGAAGGAATCTTCTCCAATTTCCACATATGAAGATTAGCAGTGTCCAAAATCCCAAACACAACTCTGCAAAATCTCAAACACAACTAGCTTCATTAACTGAAGTTTTTATTAAATGTACTTAGTGTTCTCCTCCTCCCGGTCTTTTAACCGAATTTATGACTGGTAGGGTTTTTCCCCCCTTTATTATTTTAATGTGTGGTAGTTTTAATCTTTGTAAGCTATCCAAACTTGTCTCTCAACAAGATGGGTGGCACATAAATGAAATAAAGGAAAGGAGTACCTGAATGACATTCTCATTCACTCGTCATCCAGCGGGCAAGCCCAGAGAGATCTCGACATCACCATCCGCATTCTTTAACATCACAGTTTTTCCGTCAATTTCGACAAGAGCCACCTGACTCCAATATCCAGAATTCAACATCTCGGCATGGTGTTCGACTCCAGGAGCTGCAAAGTCTTTCTCACACAGGAGCGGGTGGAAAGCATCATATCTCTGGTGAGATGCATCCGAGCGATTGGGTCAGCGTACATCGTGTCTTTCTCCCAGTTGCTGGGAAAACTAATCTCGTACATTGCAGTGGTACCTTGGGCAATCTGCATGCGCAAGAGCTCCAATAGTTCCTGCTACCAATCCAGACACGCAAGGCCAGCAACACCAGGAGGATGGTACGCCTCCCACCAAGGGTGGTTTGGTGACTCAGGTGGTGGCAGTTGGAAGCCCTGCATGGGGGATCCTTCTTCAAGGAACCGAAGCGCCTGGTCATAACAGTGGACGCCAGCCTATACGGTTGGGGCGCTCAGATTCATGTAATACAGGGCAGATGGTCGTAAACGGAGCTCACCCACAGCATAAATTGGCTAGAGCTCCGGGGTGCCAGGTTAGCCCTGCGTCATTTTCACATTTTCACTAACGACATCAAGGGCCGCGACATCCTAATACTGACTGAAAACATTGCCACCAAGGCATATATAAACCACCAGGGTGGCACTCAGTTACAAGCCCTGATGGCAGAGGTGGAAACCCTAGGCCGATGGGCAGAGCGTCACCTAACCGCTGAGGGCGGACCACATCTTGGGGGAGGACAACGTGGCTGTGGACTGGCTGAGCAGGACTACCATCAACAACTCGGAATAGCGGCTCCATCTATCGCTGTTCCGTCAGCTGTTGCAAAAGTTCGGACTTCCAAAGGTTGACCTGTTCTCCACTCCGGGCAACACGCATCTCCCCCGGTTCTTCACCAGGTTTCAGTGCCCCGTCGTGGAAGGGACAGAGGCTATCCGATGCTGCTGGCCTCCCGGCCTACTATATGCCTTTTCGCCTCTCCCCTTTATACCCTTGGTGATCAGGAAAATTTTGTCGGAGGGGGCGGAAGTGTTGCTAGTTGCACCACACTGGCCGAGGAGGTCCTGGTTCGCCGACCTTGTCAACCTGTCAGTGACCAAACACTGGCGCATACCTCAGGAGCAGATCTCCCTCTGCCAAAGGGCCATTCAACACCTGGACCCTCAGTGGCTACAATTAGCCTTTTGACACTTGAGGGGGATCTCCTAAGGCTAACCAGGTTTTCAGACAAGGTCATCCGTACCATCCAGGCGTCCAGACGGCGCTCCACAGTCCGAATCTATGAGGCGACATGGTGTGCTTTTTCATCTTGGTGTCAGTCTCATCAATTTATTGCCACTTCTGCAACTATTCCGCAACTCCTGGATTTTCTACAGGAGGGACTGGACAAGGACCTAGCACCCAACACACTCTGTCGGCAGAGAGCAGCCTTGGCCAGCATTCTGTCCACAGACTCATCTCTTCTGCTTAGTAGGCATCCTCAGGTTCTTCCTCAAAGGAGCTACCAACCTCAGCCCTCCTGCAATACACCAATATCCAACCTGGGATTTGTCCGTTGTCCTACAGACTCTGACCGTCACTCCATTCGAACCGCTTTGATCCATTAGTTTGCATCACTTGTCTCTCAAAACAGCCTTTCTTATAGCTGTCACCTCGGCCCGCAGGATTTCTGAGCTGGTAGCTCTTTCAGTCAGAGAGGACATTTGCATGGTGCATTCAGACAGGTCATTCTCAGACTGGACCCGGCCTTTGTTCCGAAAGTTAACAGTGTCTTCCACAGGATACAAGAGGTGATTCTCCCTGATTTTTGTCCATGACCCAGCCATCCAAGGGAGCACATGTGGCATAAGCTTGATGTTCGCCATGCTGTGTGCATATACAAGAAAAGAACTTCTTTTCTCATGTTGGAATCATTCTTTGTGTCCTTCCAGCCCGTTTGCATGGGCAGGAAAGTATCATCTTCCACCATTGGATGCTGGATAATGGCCTGTATTAAGATAGCTTACGAGCAGCAGGCTAGACCAGTTCCTTCTCATATAACAGCACACTCCACAAGGAGCGCCGCAACCTCGGCTGTGTGGACCACGCAAGCGTCCATTGAGGAGATATACAGGGCCGCGACCTGGTCGTCATCATCTCCTTTCTGGTGGAACTAGAGACTAGATTCCTTTGCATCTGCGGAGGCCTCCTTCGGAAGAAGGGTCTTACAATGGATTTCCACTGGCCTGGACACTTCTTCCCACCCTGGGACTACATACCTTGGGTATGTCCCATGCTTGGACACTCCAAGCAGTGCCTAGGAGAATGACTGTTGGCTTACCTTAACCCCGCCCTGGGGTCGTCCGTGGGTGCTTATGTTACCACCTTTGAGGACATAGATCACTTGTATACATCTTCCTTTTGGGATTCATTCTTTGTTTTTTAAACTGAGCCTCTGAAGGGAGCAAGAGGCGTGGCTACACAAACTTTGAACTCAGTCCTTGGGCAGCAAGCTGAAGTTAACCCATGCTTGGACACTCCCGCAGCGCCTAGAGAACGTCCATTCAGGTAAGACAATGCTAATTTTCCCCACTAATTGCAAATATCCATTGTCATATAAGAATCTTATACACAGTATAGATCGTAAAAAGATACATAAATTGCAGTACTCAATCAACTCATACAACTTGGTTCAATAATGTCTAATATTTCTGACTTAATACCTGGTATTAACATAACATGGCATTCTTTGTTTTAAGAATTACTGGTCTCAGCATTCTTGGTAGTTAGACAAAGTGGTGGGCTCTACTGAGAACCAGAGCACTGTATGATACCTCAAGTTCTTGAAGGAAGGTGAGGTGTAAATCTAACAAACTAGATAGTGTGGAAATGGGATTCTGCGTATCAAGGCTGAATACATGGGAGCAGTTGCAGCTTGTTTCTAATTTAAATATCTGATACTTGGCATTAGTTGTGATATTCCCAAATTACAAGCAATAGGAAAGAATTATCTTACAGAATGTTCTCTCTGGTTTAATATATACAGAATAGTATTTTGTTGTTTTTGATTTTCATCCCTGCCATTCAAGATTTCTCCTCTCATTACTTTGCCCAGTTAGAATAAAGGAGAAGATAATCACTGTGGTCTGTTAAGCATTTCCTTTTGTAGGTGATAATTACATTTGTGTAGTGGGATGTGGTAATCATAAAGTGAGAACACTAGTTAAATGCATTGGAGGAAGATGGGATATGGTTTTCATAAAATGGAAGTTAAGAAACAATACCTTCAATTAAACTCAATGTCATAGTGACTGGACACAAAAGGAACCATCCTATTGTAGGCTCCATGACTTGATTTTTCTGATTGCAGTACTACAGAGATGCAGATATTAACATATAGCCTTCTTGGTAAAATGTTACTATGACTGGGCAAAATTTTGCACATGTATCTCCATTATTCATCAGGAAAGTGGATATGATAGTTACTTTCAGTGGATTGTTACAAAGAACGGGACATGATACAATTCTTTATATATGTTTACATGTTATGTTTGTCGTCTAATAACCTAGATTCTCTGACAAAAATACAGTTCTACAATAAAAAAGCAATACAGAGAAGCTGTTAAAAAGTAGTAAAAACCAAATATTATAAGTAACAAATTGCACAAATAGCCTAACTGCATATGATGGGTTTTTTTTGATAAAAATCCATATAAGTATGAGTAATTTTAAAAACTGTAGCTAAAAAATTAAATTGCTTCTTACTGTAGAATTTGACTTTAAAATAAACTTTTAGACAGTTCTGATCCGAAGTTCAGAATCATATGCATAAGCTTTGAACTTCCTTTCCCCTCTGTTATGATCCTCAGCAATTTTTCATAAGGTTTTGCTTCCAGTTTCAATTTAACTATAGTTTATTGTTCATGTTTAAAATTGAAACAATGGTTATGTAACTATAATTTATAAAAACAACCCTGAATCATGAAGTCTGAAGTTGTTTATCTCCATTATAATTAAAACTAATTTCTAGAGAGGTGAAAAGAATAAATTGATTAGTTGAACATAAAACAAGTCCTTGTGGGTATTACACTGGTACAGAGTTCAAAAGCTGAAAGTTTGTTCCTATAATGTTAAGACATACAGAAATGCATTACGATATATCAGATCAAACCTGCATAAATGTGTATAAATATAATCTATGCTATTTGAATACTAGGATTTTTTATTTTATAAATAACGAAAGGGAACAATGCTCTTTATTATCATTTAGGTGACAAACAGCATGTTTGGTGCTTCAAGAAAGAAGTTTGTAGAGGGGGTCGACAGTGACTACCATGATGAAAATATGTACTACAGCCAGTCATCGATGTTCCCACATCGATCAGAAAAAGATGTAAGTTTTTTTGTGCATATTATATTTAAATTTAAAGTTTAGGCTTAATGAAAGTAGGTTTTTATAATATTGTACAGAATTACCACCCCCCCCTCCAAACACAATTATTTTTACTATACAGTGTGATGATGCAGTAATTAGAATGCATTATTGCAGGCTGATTCTGCCACTGCCAGAACTATGATATTGACCAGCTCCAGGCTGACTTAGCCTTCTTCGGTAAAGTGGTTGGTAAAATGAGAACCCAGATAGTTGGGGGCAATATATGCTGATTCTGTAAACTGCTGTGAGCAGCCCTCCCAAGCTCCGTTTTTATTGGCAGAGGCACCATGGACCAGTCCTTCACTGTTTCCTGGGTGGCCCCACAGGCCAGATCTGACCACCCAGTCGACCGGATCCAGCCCCTGGGCCTTGAGCTTGACACCCCTGGCTTAGAGGGTGCTGTAAAGCACTATGTAGCGAATATAAGTCTAAGTGCCATTACTAAGTGCTATAGTTATTACTCTTACTCTTATAACCACAGAGAGCTCTGCAAAATTGTAAAGGTATATCATGGTTGTATTAATGATGATAACTATGTTCTCAGTTGCTGGATAACTTTCCTCAGTGGTGTTATATAAATACAAGAAAGAAGGGGGTGGAGTTTTGGGTCAAATGCTCTTCAGTGGTGGTCCTACAAATAGAGCTGCAAACAACATCTCAGTTTCATTTCCTGCAGTGTCACTTTAGCAACTAAAATTGCCAATAGTACAAAATTCAATTAAGATATCTAAAACATCTAAAGGTAGCACTTGTATTATCTACGTGTAAAATTAATCAGTTCGGATATCTAAGTAAAGGTAGTCCTTGGCTTAAGATGACAATTGGGCCCCAATTTTTTTGTGGCTAAGCTAAACATTTGTCAAGTGAATTTTACCCGATTTTATGATATTTCTTGTCACAGTTAAGTGAATCACTGAAGTTGTAAAGTTAGGGTTGTGAAATTAATCTGGCTTCCCCATTGACTGTTTGTCAGAAAATCGTAAAAGGGGATCACTTGACCTAGGGACACTGCAACTGTCATAAATATGAGTCAATTGCCAGGCGTCTGAATTTTGATCATATGAACCTTGGGGATGCTGCAATAGTTGTAAGTGTGAAAAATGGTCATGTCATTTTTTAAATATTGTTGTAACCTTGAACAGTCACTAAATGAACTGTTGTAAGTCAAGGGTTACCTGTGTTAAATTTCCTCAGTTACCTGAACCGATGATTTGAGGCCTGAAGCCAAACTGAAATTATCATAGGCTTTCTCTTGAGTGTATATGTAGCTGACTGGTCATTATTCTTTCTATTACTTTGCTCAAGAAAGTGATATTTATAATTGGATACTAGTTGTTCACATCTTGAATGTCCAGGAAACCCCAAGGACAGAACAAACTGCAGTTTCTTTCATAGCACTGGGCATATAATGAACATTAAATAATTAAATTAATTAAATAATAAGGCATTTTATTTATTTGTATCCTATCTTTATTATTTTTACAAATAATTTAAGGCAATAAACATCAAGCATTCCTTCCTCCTTCTGTTTTCCTCACAACAACCACCCTTTGAGGTGAATTGGAGTAAGAGAAAATGAGGTCATCCAGCTTTTATGGGTACCATACTCCTTGTTATAACTTAAAAGTCCCTCCTTGTCACATAATATAATACCAGTGTTTAATGAGTTTCAGTGCTTGTTTTTAAAGTGTTTAATATTTCATAACCACTATATTTTATCCTTGACTATTTTTTTAATATTTGATTTCCAATTTAGATGCTGGCATCACCATCAACATCAGGTCAGCTGTCTCAGTTTGGGGCAAGTTTATATGGGCAACAAAGTAAGAAATCTATTTTTATAATAGGCCAATGGTTGCATGTATTTGTAAGTTACCTTAAATTAGGTTCATTTAATGTAGACTTTTTTCTATTGATATAACTTTTAAAGCTGTTCAGAGTATTTAAAAAAGGTAGAGTCGTTGGAGGTCCTGCACAGCTGCTTTGAAAGCTGTCTTTGATTATCTGTACATATGTATCATAGTCAGCTGCTTTGCTTTGTCAGCAGAAGTGTCCAATGCAGACAACTGGAAACAAGCTTCAGAACACAGAAGTGTTCCAAAAACTGTTACTACTTTTGTGCTTTGAAGACAGGTGCTTTGCTCATGTTAGCATGCAAACACCTATTTTAATTGCTTTGTATATCCTTAATAATTTCAGCATAACTGCATCTTAAAATATGATGCAAACTTTTTTCCTGTAATATGCTTGTAAGCAGTTGTTTCAGTTGAGGGCATTAAAAATGAACCATTCATAAATAGCTTTTTTAATTTTAACACTTCTACAGAACATTCAGTTGTTCATATTAGGTTCCTATCATTTAAATTACTCGAGAATCAATAATACTATTACTGGATTATATTTTAGAGATATCTTCTCATCTGGCAGTAGGTTTTTTTTCTGTAAATAAATTACAAACTTTTATTAGTTACAAAGGGAATATTCATGAATCATATTTTAGGAAGGGCAACATCCTCTTGGATTTTAAATAAAAACCATCAGTACCGAGGGTATTATTTTGCTGGCCCCTTCATTATAATAAAATGGGTCAGAAATGTTTCCAGATATGGGTAAATTTTAAATTGCTTCAAAATTACTTCTGCTTCTATTTAATAATTTCCGTGTACATTATTAAGTTTGTAACTATCCTAGTTGTCTTTCTAATTGTACTGTGAGACTGTAGGTTTTCTTCATTAGAGTTGAAGTGACATAATCAAGTGACTGTATTTGAATGATTATATTGCAATTCTTTGTTGAAAAAGGTTTTTATTTTCCATTTTTTCATTTTCATACACTCACATATATACTGTGCATAGCTGGAGCCATACAACATTAAACAATAATCGCAGCAATTCCTCTTGACAACAATAGCCCAAAAAATAGCAACCCAATATACCTCTTCCACTCGCCGTACACCTCTTTCTTCCACCCCCTCCAACTTTCTATCCTCCCTCCATCATCCCCCTCTACCCTACTTCCCCTCCCCCTCTACCACTCCTCTCTCCCGATCCACTCCCTCCCTTCCTTCTCACCCTCCCTCCTATCCTCTCTCCCGCCCTCTCTACCCCTCTTTCTTCTAATCCTCTCCTCCTCCCCTTGGTGTATTTCCACTATATGTCAATGTACTTAACTTATCCTATTTTTACAGAGAAATTAAAGAAAAACAGTATACATGTGAAGTTGCATTACATTGAAATCTAACCCAACCTAGTATATATCCCTCCCTCCCTCCCCTCCCCCTCCCCCCCAACACCCCACCTCCCTCCCCCCCCCAACTTCCCAGAGCCCGTACACGGTATAGATTTTTAGCAAACACAGTCTAAAATATATTGAGAAAAAAGAAATAAAGAAAAAAAAGGGTTAATAACATCTCTACATTGATCTTAGCTTCTTCTTGCTACGCTAACTTTGAACAGTTTAAATCATTCCTGATCTTAAGCATAGGCTATCTGGAATTTCTTAGTCCCATATTTGTTTTGTATATAGTCAATCCATTTTTTCCAGTCTCGTTTATATCTCTCATTTGAATTATCTTTAAGATATGCCGATATTTTAGCCATTTCGGCTAAATTTGTAACTTTCAATGTCCATTCTTGAGTTGTAGGCAAGTCTTCCTTCTTCCAGTATTACGCCACCAACAGTCTTGCTGCCGTTATTAAGTGCAGAATCAAGTTAGTCTCTACCACTGTAAAATCAGTACTTATACTTAGTAGAAATAACTGAGGAGTAAACTTTATCCTTCTTTTAAAAATATTTTGCATAATCCACCATATTTTTATCCAAAATGCCTTAACCTTTTAGCAGGTCCACCATATATGAAAATATGTAGCATCGAGAGAACCACATCGCCAACATTTAGGCTGTAAATTCGGATACATAGAAGCCAGCTTTTTAGGATCTAAATGCCATCTATAGAACATCTTATAAAAATTTTCTCTCAGGTTTTGAGCTTGTGTAAATTTCACATTTCTTACCCAGATTCTTTCCCATGTATCCAGCATTATTGGTTCTTCAATATTTTGAGCCCACTTTATCATACAATCTTTAACTAATTCTGTTTCCGAATCCATCTGTATTAGTACATTATATATCCTCTTTATATGCATTAAGCTTTGATCTCTTATTTGTTTAAACAGATTATCCTCAATTTGGATAAAACCATTTTTTTAATCTATTTTCCACCTGGCCTGTAATTGGCCATACTGGAACCATGTTTGAACTACCTTCTCCTCTTTTAATACCTCTAAAGATTTTAGTTGTAGTACCCCCCTTTCCAAAATGAGAAGCTGTCTGTAGGTAATTCTATCCTGTTTTTGTGCTATATTCATATTTTCAATTGCGTGTCTAGGAATTGCCCACATGCGTATCTTGTCATTTAATTTATATTGGTATTTTTTCCAGACCCGCAGTAAAGCATTTCTTAAAATATGACTTTTAAAATTCTTGTCCAATTTTTTGTTGAATAAGAGGTAGGCATGCCAACCATATACCAGATCGTGCCCCTCAATATTCAATATTCTATCATTAGTTAAATGAGTCCAATCACTAATTACAGATAGCGCCACTGCATCATAATATAGTTTTAGGTTAGGTAATTTCAAGCCTCCTCTCTCGCGTACATCTTGCATTATTTTCATCTTTACCCTCGGCTTCTTTCCTGCCCATACAAATTTGTTGATACCCTTCTGCCATTCTAAAAGATTCGCATCTTTTTTAAGTATAGGTAACATTTCATTTTCACTGCCGCTATCCTACCCAGCAAAGATAAGTGCAATTTTTCCCATTTTTTCATCTCTATCTGTATACTATGCCAAAGTGGTTCATAATTATGCTTATATAATTTCCCGTTTGAGGTTAAAATATTAACTCCAAGATATTTGACTTTTTTGACTACCTCACATCCTAGCATCCCTCCTAGTTCTTCCTTTTGTTTAGTGTTCATATTTATAGCTAATATTTTTGTTTTTCCTAAATTTATTTTAAAACCAGACACTTGACCATATTGATTAATTGTATTCATTAAAACCATACTGGATTCCTGCGGTTGTTCCAATATTATGACCAAATCATCCGCGAAAGCGCGCACTCTGTATTCTTGCTGCCTAATCTTGATCCCTTTTAGACCATCCAAGCCCCGTATTTTATTCAACAATACTTCCAAAGTTATAATAAACAATAGTGGGGACAAAGGACAGCCCTGTCTTGTACCTTTTCCAATTTGAAAAGAGTCTGTTAAACTTCCATTGACTATGATTTGTGCTGTTTGTTGTTGGTATATTGCTTTAATTGACTGTAAAAAGCTATCTCCTATCTGCATTTTTTGCAATATCTTCAACAGAAATTGCCAGTTAACTCGATCAAAGGCCTTCTCAGCATCCAAAAATATGAACACAGCAGGAATTTGGTTGTTCTTTCCCAAATATTCTAATGCATTAATAATTAATCTAACATTACTTTTCATCTGTCTCCCCTGTATAAAACCTGTTTGGTCGGTGTGTATCAATTGTTGAATAACCAGCATTAACCTATTTGCTATTATTTTAGTAATAATTTTATAATCTACATTAAGTAATGAGATAGGTCTATAATTTTTTGGTTGGGTGGTATCTTGATCTTCTTTGGGTATTAAAGATATAAACGCTGTCTTCCAAGATGGAGGCACCTTATTGCAATTCTTGACTAGGATCCTTTAGGAATTCTTACCATTCCAAAATTAAGTGGCTCCTCAGAATGCTTTGTTTCTCTTCTTCATGTTCACGTGTAAGAGAACAGAGTAGTGGTGTATTTTAGAAATTTGCCTTTTTCTCTCAGACCTGTGACCTGCATGCAAGACTAGCAGAAGATAGAACGTCTGGTCAGAGCATTCAAGGGGAAATTATGATTTTGACATATAAAGTGAAAGCTCTAAGAATTTTTTTAC
The DNA here is from genome assembly GCF_051295495.1 of Thamnophis sirtalis. Classification (NCBI taxonomy): domain Eukaryota; kingdom Metazoa; phylum Chordata; class Lepidosauria; order Squamata; family Natricidae; genus Thamnophis; species Thamnophis sirtalis. Next base: position 46,167,019 of record NW_028261389.1, on the reverse strand, counting down.
AGCAAAGAATAATCATATCCTTAGCAGCTGTTCTAAGCTGTTGGGGAGTTCTCTCAGATACAGATGAATGAATTTGTCCCTTTAGACAACATTGTTAGCAGTGCTCCCTTCTCATTTAGGGAGATGGTAATATGCATGTCTTTTTTCATTATACCAAATAACACATCCACATGTATGTCTATATGTGTATGCATGTATATGTAAAATTTAAAGACAAATAGTGATAGCTTTAGTCCTTCCCACCTCAGCATGGATAAACATTTCATCTTATTTATCCTTTGTTGTATGCTGGTTGTATTGGTATAAATGTCTGTAGTCTTACCTTAAATAGTAGTTTATAGTTGACTTAAAATAGCACATAAAAAGCCATTCTTTTTTCAATTCCTTTTTCTGCATAAGCCTGTTTTTGAAATATGTTCTTGAAGTTCTTGAAATATGTTCTTCTAAATTCTTTATCCTGTTACAAAAGAATTGCTTAAATTAGAATGAGCAATATATTATGTTTTTATTTACTACTGTCCTTAATATTTTCATATGATCTTCTTTCTGTCTTACACTTATGGGTGTATAACACCCATGGATGTAAATAGACATCTTTAAAATATTTAATACATAAAAACAGAAAGAAGGAATATGTTTTTAAATATTTTAAGAAAGCAATTTATTTTTGTAACTTTTGAATAATATGAATAGTTTGATTTGTTACATAAATTCAAATGTAGTTTTGAATTACAAATGTATATTGCCTTGTCTGTTATTTTTCTGTCTCCAAAAAGCAGACTATATGATACATAAGCTACTAAATCTCAGATCCCTCCAGGAAATCTTCATTTGGCCTTTTTGAATTAGGGTTTTGAAGCATAGCTTGCATCAAAATTAAATGTTTATATTTGTGACCAAAACACAGCACTGTCCTACTCATATTACTCAGGAGACATAGGGGAAGAGGAATTTCACATCTGTTTCTCTTCCTTTCTCTTTGTTTCTTCCCATCTTATAACTCCCATTGCCTTTCCCCTCTCCAGAAGCTCCCTGGAGAATTATTTTAAGAGGAAAATAGAAAAAATCCCATTATGCCAGCAGTATTCATTCTACTTGCAGATGGACACCATTGAATTAATTAATAGTACACAATAATACATTTGATGCAAGTCTACTGTTATTGTTTAGTAAGTTGGCATAGATTTCAGCTGTGACTGTAATTGGAGTATAAGTGTGTCATATCAGCTAATAGATGTTGGAAATGCAAACTTGTGATATACTCTGCAAACTATCCTGATCTTTAAGAATTAATTGTTGATAATTGATAATCAACAATCAATTAAACAATGGGTTAAACTGTATGAAGCAGATTATTGACTAAGACATTTAGGGAATTCCTATAGACATAGAAACTATTTAGCTTGGATTTGTTCATTAAAAAAAACACATTTTTGATTCTCAAGTATTTCTGGGGAAAAAACTAAACTGCATATTTAATCCATAATTATTCTACTCAAAAATCCTTTCCTTAAGCTTTTAAATAAAAAATAAAGTTTGGAAATTGAAAACAGGGAATTTTAAATCTTGTTTTCATAAAATGGTGGTATGCTTATCTAAATGTTCCTTTGATATTTATTAAGATATTGTTTTTGATTATTAAAGCAAACAGATAAGATTATCCCTTAATTCTCTCCATTTCCTTCTTTTGATTTTTTCCCCCCAATAGGTGCACTAGGCCTTCCAATGAGGGGGATGAGCAACAATACCCCTCAGTTAAATCGCAGCTTATCACAAGGCACTCAGTTACCAAGCCACGTAACACCAACAACAGGGGTACCAACAATGTCACTTCACACGCCTCCATCTCCAAGCAGGTATTTATTGATAACAAATATTTCCCCAGGATATTTTCTATTATGTCATTTTATTTCCTTAGAAGTATTTGCATTCTAGATATTTTTGAAATAATAAACCAAGTGTTTGTTTCCTGGATTGTTGCTTCTGCTTTGTGAACACGTAGGGCAAAAACTTCTAATGCAATATTGATTCTACTACAGAAAATAATTTATACATTTTGTTGATGTAGATAGGTGGATGCTTTTAGGAAAATCTTGCAGCATTGATAAAATAGTTGCTTGGTGTGTAAGCAGCTGTATAAACTTAATAATTAAAATACATTTAAGTAAAATAAATAAAATACATTTTATATAATGAAAGTGTTATTGCTGGCATTACTTGATGTTATTCAGGATTCCAAATTCAAGTAGGAATTGTAATTTTTGTACATTAGCTTTAGGGGTTCTTGGACTTCCTTCCTTCAGCGGCCCTGGCTGTTCCTTAACTGAAGCTTAGGGACCTGCAGTGAATTTACTAACAGTTCTATTTATTAAGTAATAAAATATGTTTGCTGCAGCATCCTGAGGCACCATAGTGCACAGTCTGGGAACAGTTCTAGCCTATTAAGACCATACTGATTTTTCCAAGTTCATGTAGAGCTTTCATGGAGCATAATTGAACTTGGGAGCTCAGTATGAATCTAAAATTTCAAAAACACTACCAATTACTATTGATACAAATGAAAAAGATGGACAACTGGTGGTCTTCATTATAAAATGACTCATTTCATGTGTGTATAAAATGTCCTCTTAGAAACGATTGGCTTGGACAAAGTAGAAATAATGATACGTTGACATATTCATTATTTTTTGTATCATATTTTTCAGGGGTATATTGCCTATGAATCCTAGGAATATGATGAACCACTCCCAGGTTGGTCAGGGCATTGGAATTCCCAGCAGGACAAACAGCATGAGCAGTTCAGGTTTAGGCAGTCCTAATCGAAGTTCACCCAGCATAATTTGTATGCCAAAGCAACAACCCTCTCGACAACCTTTTACTGTGAACAGGTATGATAAATTCAGGGTAATACATCCTATGTTATATGAAGGTCATTCAGTAACACAAAGAGTTTCCATTTTCATTCCTCTCCATTCCTATGCACACTACTTTTCTGATAAAGAAGTGGAGCATATTTCAAAATGTACAACAGGCAGGTAAATTGTGTTTTGCTATGGTTTTTTCATCACTGGAATGATATAATATCCTTAGTTCTGAGCAAACTCCTCATGTTTTACAAATTAATCTTCTTTCCAAAATTATTTGCTATGTCATATGTGACTTCTGAAGTCTGTTTTGGATTAGACTGTCTTTCATTACATTTTTCCAATCCAAGATTAAAAGATTGTGGGGGGAAAGCAAATATTAAGTAGGAATTCATGGTTTATTTTTCTTTTTTTAGATTCCTTAAGGCAGGTTTTTCCATCATTATATTAACTCAATGTATCAGTCTTGGTTACTTGTTGACTGACGATAGTAATTATTAACACTTGTTTAGGAAAATATCTATATCAAATACAATGTTTCTAAGAAACAGGTAAATAGTGTTAGAATTACTCCTGTTTCTAATAGTTTTCCTCCTGGCGTGTTTAACTTACCAATTAGAGATTCATTTTCAATTAAATGATTAAATTAATATTTGTGTTGCATCTGATCTATTATGGACAACATATTAATAAGCATATAATCTTATATTCATAACTAAGTCCTTTCTCAAGCATAGGTGATACAAATAAACCAGTGGTATATTCCTCTTGAATTGTTTTTATATATAAAAAAGAAAAGGCTAAATGGGGGAAAATAACAGTTGGTGACAGTGAGAAACAAGAAGAAAGACAAAGTAGAAAGAGCCCTATTCTTATGAATTATGAGATGTGACATTAAGGAAGTATCTTTATTGTTTGTAAACCATGTAAAGGTTAGGGTTAGGGTACATAGATGATATGTACTGTTGTAACTTCCTGAAGTAGTTTTGGATTTCTTTGATTCTTAAAAGCTTGTGGGGCTGATCATGCTTACATATCTTCACAGCTGCATTTTACTTTCAATTCTGTTTTGTAACAGATAGTATCTTTTTTATGATAACCATTTGTTTCAAACAATAGCCTTGGAACACACAGAGTGTTAATTTTTAAATGCTTTATATCCAATTCAGTTTATATTTCATGGCACCTTTTGATGCATTAACATAACAATGTGCAGTTATGTCCTGTTAAAGGTTGCAGTACTGAGGTTATAATTCTTGGATAGCATTTATGGGCTGACTCTTCCATCAGGCTCCTATCTGGTTTTGGGATATAGTCATTAATATAGTTCATAGATGGGTTATCAGCCTAGATTATTACCAGTTTAGAAAACAGAATTTAATTTCCAATTGGAGTCAGTAACCCACTTCCTATTTTAGCCAGAGTGTTTATTCACAAATGAGAAGCAATTGCTACCAACCAGATGATAACCATTTATTGCTAGTTGGTTCTATTATCAAGACAAGATATTCTTTTATGTTATCTTTAAATTGATCCATTGAGGACAATACCAGCGATGTGCTTGTTTTGTATATTTTTTTAATCTCCTGCAGTTCAAACTAAGGTGATCTATATTTATTTAGAAGATTATTTAGAGGATATATGTAAGCTTTCTTTTTTCTGTTTTTGTTTATGTTAGCATGTCTGGATTTGGAATGAATAGGAATCAGGCATTTGGAATGAATAACTCTTTATCAAGTAATATTTTTAATGGAACAGGTAAGCCTATTTTAAATCCTCATTCTTTAGAGTTTCATTTGGAAGCTTATTGTGTGTGTATTTTATGTTACTTTCTCAGTATTTGGATAGGTATTCATAGTCTTCAGTAGACTTCATTTTCATAAGTGAAAGAGGTGATTCTGCCAGTTTTTCCATAGCCCCTTATATCCTTTGCCCTCCAGTTTTAATAATGAACCAAATCCACTAATCCATATGTTGCCATAGATGTCTAGTATCTGCAAAACTGAATGAAGCAGAATGTAACAGTTCTGGAATCATAGGCTTTTTGTATTTATTTATTACATACATATATACTGCCCAACTCAATTTGATCATGTTATTGGGCAGTATACAATAAACAAACCAAAGGGAAATTCAAATTACAATTAAATCTACAATATAAGCAAAAAAAAGTGTCTGCTTATTCCCAGCTAGTAGATATTCTCACACTACCCAGGAACAGAAAAGCCTAGGTTGAATATCTTGTAGTTTTTGGATCACAAGTATTAGTTGGTTTTCATAGGATAGGAAAGGTTAATTGAGGTCATTTATTTCTATGCCCTGCTCAGTGCAGGATCTGCTAAAGCCTTTTGGACAGATGCTTATCCTGCCCCCAGCGAAGAGGACATGCTACTTTTTGGGGCAGCTATTCCACTGATTCACAGTTCCTATTGCCAGGAAGTTTCTCGTAATATTTAACTTGACTCTCCTTTCCTGTACTTTAAGTTATTGATTCAGCTCTTGTCTGAATATGGGATAATAGATTTCCTCTTTAGGAACCTGAAGACTGCTATTATGTACTTCAGTCTTCTCTTCTGTGGGCTAAACATGCACAGTTTTTTAACTGTTTCTCATAGGGCTTGGTGCTTTCATCATCTTAGTGTTCTCTGATGCACTCCCATTTATCAGTCTTTTTTTAAAAAAAAAAACGGTGATGCCCAGAACTATGCAAAATACAGTAGTGTGGAAAAACGATTTCCCCTGATCTGGACTATATGCTCTTGTTAATATGTTCCAAAATAGCATTTACCTTTTCAGCAACACTTCATCACACAGCTGGCTTATATAATATATCTATAAGATCTTTTTCACATGAACTTTCCCATCTTATACTTTTGTGCCTTTCTCAGATGCAATTTTTTACATTTCTTCCTGTTAAATTTCATCCTGTTTATTTTTGAGATCCAGTGTTCAAACCTATTTAGATCTTCTCTTTCTCTTCTGAAGTATTAACTATTCCTCCCAGTTTTGTGGTATCATAAATTTTGATCATCATTCCCTCAGTTTCATCGAGGTTATTATTAAAAATGTTGAAAAGCACATTGTCTAGCACAGAGCGCATTTGATACTACACTCTAATCTAATATAGATGGCCAATGAAGGTGTAATTTCACTTCTGAAAGTAGACATATAAAATATGAGCTTCTCTGCCTTCTGTTCATCATCCATCACCAATTTATCTCTTTCTGCTCACAGCAGACCTTATTTTGCCTTTTTGTTTCTGATGTATACCTCACCCCCTCCAAAAAGCCTTTTTGTTGTTTGAAGTATTTCTTTGCAAGCCTCCGCTCATTCTACACTTTAGCCTTTCTGAAACATACCCTACAGTTTCTGCTGATTGCCTTGTATCCTTCCTTACTGCCATTCCTTCCACTTTGTATCCATATCCCTTTTTCTTTTTAACATTTAGACAGTATAAATGTATCCACATGTTCTCTTAAGATGTCTCCAGTTTTTCCTTCTGGTACAAATTGTTTATACTTGTGCCTTCGGTACCTTGTTTAGTAGGATTTCCCATTCTTTCCAGACACTTTTCTCCTCAGGATTTCAAGCCTGATCCCTCCTACCTTCCGTCTGAATTCAAGAAATCCAGTATACAAGTCTGACTCTTCTCTATTCCTCCTCCCCCTGATATCATGAACTCAAGGATAACCTGGCCATTTTCTCTCAAGGTTCCTGTCACCTTCACTTCTTCAATTCCTCCCTGTTGGTAAGGATTATGTCTGGGATATCTTACCCGTTTGTTCTTTCTACCATCTTCTGACAAGTGAAGTTGGCAGCAAGATAGGACAGGGATTTCTTGGACCTCTGACTCTTGGCATAGATAGATTTCCAGCAGATATAAACATATTTGAATTCTCCTGTTTTTAGTATCATGTGCATGATACTACATAAGGCTAATACTTATCTTTTAAGCTTGTTTCTTTTAGAGGCTAAATCACTATTTGTTCTTTCCTTCTCTCTCCTCTACCCCATGTCTTCTTTCTCCCAAGCTACAGGTATCGTAACTTGGAAGAAATGGAATATAATTATCATTAAGTTTCTACAGAATTGTATATTTATGATATGTATGTATGGTTCTCCAAATACATTATTGGACATTTATAAACTTAAAAACAACATATTTTATTTTAGATGGCAGTGAAAATGTTACAGGACTGGATCTTTCAGATTTTCCAGCACTAGCGGACAGAAATAGAAGGGAAGGAAGTGGAAATCCAACTCCATTAATAAACCCTCTAGCTGGAAGGGCACCCTATGGTGAGTGTGAATCTGGTGTCCTTACAGTAATGATACTATGATATCTTAATAATTAATAACAGCTTTTGCTAAACTTAACCTTTGGCCTAGGGTTATTATTTATTTAATCTGTCTTTTGCCTGAGAAATGAAGGTTCCTAAAAGAAAATTGTCTGTAAGTTATTTAGCTGCCACTCCAAAACCTGTTTGCTGTTAGTAAATGCATAGAATTGAGTGGAATTTTGAACAGACAAGTATAAAATGGTGTGGGTTCAACACACCCAATACATCGGCTCTGTCACATATCTGGTACCAAAGGCTTGAACATAAAACCAGATCTTCAGGGCCTTACAAAAGGCCAGCAGGGTGGAGACCAACTTAATCTCAGAAGGAATGATGTTCCAGAAGTCAAATGTCATGGCATAAAAGGATCTTTTTCAACATCTTGCTGTCTGATACTTCTTGGCTAATGGTGCTTACAGCATGTCTCTCCTGCCAGAATGAAGGACACATAGAAATGAATGAGAAGAGGTGGTTTTGTAAGTAACAACCCCCCCCCCCCAAGCCAAGTGGGACTTTAAAGGTAGTCACCAGCACCTTTAAAGATGACACCAGAGCGTAGAAAATTAATTTGGTGTAGTAGTTAAGGCACAAGACTAGAAGCCAGAAGACCGTGTTTTGTTTCCACCTTAGGCCCATAGCCAGTTGAGTGACTTTGAGGCAGTCATTCTCTCTCAGCCCAAGGAAGGAGGCAATAGCAAAACAAAATATTTCTTTGCAAAAAAAAAAAAAAATGCAGGGACTCATCAGAGGCAATAGGAGGCAAATCTAGATGTCCTAGTTATCATGGTATAGCTATATTGGTGATAAATGTAGGAGCCCAGAATAGATTAAGATCCTATTGTAATACATATGAAATACTAAACGGTAAATATAAATAGTTTTTCTTGTTCTCTGCAAGGAAGAGTAACAGAAGGCAAAGACTTAGAATCAAGACAAGCTAATTTCAGAATAAGAAAGGATTCCTTCACACAATCCTTCACTCTAAACTTACAAAGGTTCAGCATGAGGGGACTCGGCTGATATAGACATTTTGTCCAGCTCTACCTTGTGTATCCAATGTGTGTGCATAAACTATACCTTTGTTCTTAGATATAATTAGTTTTAGTAGTTCAACCATGTATTTTCTTCTTACAGTTTTATACTTTCATTTAGTTACTATAAATCATTAGTACAATTTGGAATATTACAAATTATGTGACTATATTGTAGTAATGTAACAAAACAAATTTGAAAAGTAATTAACTGCTAGTGCTTTTTAAAACCTAATTTACACATTTACATTAAATATATATATTTCTTTAAAAATCTTGTTAGCTTCATAGATAAAAATTATAATGTTTTTGACTATTTAAAGAAATCAAAAACTGAATAGGGTCAATATATTCCTCTAAACTCATTATTGTTTCTACAAATAGAAGGTTTGAGATTGATATTTTACTTTTTCTATATTTGTTAAAGTAAAATCATATGCTATAGAAAATTTTAATTATCAAATTGTAGTTTTACTTACTCAATTTACGTCTCTTTCATTTTCAAATATTTTGAGGTTCACTTTCAACATGAAAATTAAAATCCATAATAATAAAATAGTACAAATAAATTGAAATAAAATGAAAATGAAAACTATTATAATTTAAATAATTCAGTGTGGTGTATTTATCTCCCAATGTAGTTGGGATGGTAACAAAACCAGCAAATGAGCAAACCCAGGACTTTTCAATACACAATGAAGATTTTCCAGCATTACCAGGCTCCAACTACAAAGATCCAACATCAAGTAATGATGACAGTAAACCTGTAAGTTTGCCGTAATTTAAAGAAAAAACAATTCACACATACACACACATGAATGTATGTACTATATGTATGTATTATGTATGTATTTATCTTTAAGAAGGCAGTTAAATCATGGGTAAAAGCCTTAGCCATAAAAGCTGGCTGGATGACTTTGGGCCACTGACTCTGTCTCAGCCCAACCCACCTCAGAGGATTGTTGTGGGGAAAATGGGAGGAGGAAGGTGTGTTGGGCTTGTTTGCCGGCTTGAGTTATTTGGAAAAATAATGATGGAAAATAAAGGAACAAAGAAGTAAACCAGTCCTCCTTGCCCAACCATATCAAATAACAGAAGTAATTAGCAAACGGGGGGACAATATTCTTCAAATGCAGTGCTGTATTTATTAATGGAAATTTGCCCAATTTCCATTTGCTTCACTTCTGGTTAAAGGGAACCATTCAGAGAAATGCTTTAGGAAAGCAGTTCTCATAGTGTGGATTGGGGACTTCTGTGGGTCTCCAAGATCCTTTCAGGGGGTCTGCAAAGTTAAATAAATACATTATATTAATATTTCTTAATTTTAAGTTTTCATACAGTACATATAAGCCATGTAAACCAAAAGTCTTTGGATTCCTCAATCGTATTTAAGAATTTGAAGGGGTTAATCATAGTCTCTCTCTGTTTGGCATGTCTACTTTATCCAGTAAAATACATATGGCTTTGCACAGACCCTGGATTAGAAACCTAAAAATAGCTGAATTCCCTGAACAGAACTTTAATATTGGGAGGACTGAAGTTTAATTTATTGTCATTAAAGCCATTAGTAATTCCAGACAATATTATCTATTATCTATCTATCACCCTTGAATTGTACACAATAGAGAAGCTGTTTGTTACTAACAATGTATTGATACATGGATGATCTTACTTCATATAAACATAGAAATATAAGAGATGAGAGAACTTCCTGTAGGATGCTGTTTTGTAAACACCAGTTAACTAAATTAGCTGGTCATGTATTTTTTTACAATTTTTATATTGATTTTTTTTCTTTATATCTCTTAACAGAATTTGAATACATCAGGCAAAACATCATCTAGTGCAGATGGTCCAAAATTTCCTGGAGATAAAAGTTCAACAACGCAAAACAATAACCAGCAGAAAAAGGGGATTCAGGTGTTACCTGATGGTATGTTTGCTAAATCTGCTGTTTTTTTTACTAATGTAAATTTTTTTACTAATGTTTCAGATGACACTGGTTCTGTATTATTAGATAATACTCTGATTTATGTTTTCTAGGTCGGGTTACCAACATTCCACAAGGGATGGTGACAGACCAGTTTGGAATGATTGGTTTGTTAACATTCATCAGGGCAGCAGAGACAGACCCTGGCATGGTACATCTTGCATTAGGAAGTGACTTGACAACTTTAGGTCTCAATCTCAATTCTCCCGAGTAAGTATTTTCAAATTAATATCATTATTTAATATAAATTAGTCACTTATTTTTGAATAACCACACTTCCAAATTATTTACTAAGGTAAACTAAAAATATAATTAAAATATGCATTCATGCAATTCTCTTCAAGATGTTAATATATAATTCAACAATATTTTAATAAATTGGGTATAATATTCATAAAAATAACACGTCAGAAAAACCACAAATTTGTGATATCATAGAAGTGAGTACATCCCCTCACATTTGGTAAATATTTAAGGAGATCTTTTCATATGACAACACTGAAGAAATGACACTTGACTACAACGTAAAGTAGTGAGTATACAGCTTGTATAACAGTATAAATGTCCCCTCAAAATAATACAACAATAACCATTAATGTCTAAACTGCTGGCAACAAAAGTGACTACACCGCTAAGTGATAATGTCCAAATTGAGGCTCCTCTCTCATCCCCGCACGGGTTCCCACCAAAGTAGTACCTATTCACCTATTCACATTTTTACATGCTTTTGAACTGCTAACTGGACAGAAGCTGGAGCAAGTGGCAGGAGCTAATCCTGCCCTGTTGTACTCAGGTCACTTTGCCAATCATCAAGCCTCCGTTCTAACCACAGAGCCAGCATGTCTTTCTACTCAGTACATAATCCACTATAATATTTTTTAACAATTGATTATCTAGCCTCTGTTTGAAGACCAGTAGTGAAAAAGAAATCACTTCATATATGCAACCTTTTTCACTAGCTGGCAACATATTCAGTCAGGAAGTTATTTGTTACATTGCATCTGAGTTGCAGTTTTTACCCTCTGGTTCTGGTCATCCTAGCTTTGTATGAGCTACAAACATGCTACATATCTTCCCACCTTCCTCATCCAAGCTAATTGATAGAAATGTTGAATAGTACAGAACCAAAGCAATAGCCCTGTGGCATTCCGATGAGACTTTCTTCCAAGTTGAAATGACACTATTATGAGGCATTTTTTTATGTAGTTTCTCAGCCAATTGTGAGTTCAGCAAAAATTATTGTACTCATATTTTACCACTATTTATGAATAAAATGAGACTATCAAAAGTTTTGCACAAGTAGGGTATGGTTGCACCATTTTTTGATCCAATTAAGTTTATATCAGATTAATAAAAACAAATTTCATTCATATTTTAATAGTTATTCCCACATATATCTTTTTCAAATATTGAAATAATGCTAATTTAGTCACAATCAAAAACTAATATGACATATGATTAATGATACGCATAAAAATAATATGACTAAAAAAAGTGTTAGTTTGTTGATAGTTGTATGTTAATAATTGATTGCTGCAACAACATGTAATGGCAATGACAAAATAGTAACACGGTGAAACATCAACTTAATACATTAATTTTAGGATGGGATTGTCTATAACAGGGGTGTAAAACTGGCCTCACCCACAGGCCACCCCAGCTCCGTGAATGGGGAAAATGTCATAAAACGACATCACAGCAATGTGATGCCACGAGTTTGATACCCGTGGTCTATAACATCTCAATTCTTTCAAAAATATAAGAGTCAAATGACAGAAGTACATTTATTAATTCCGAATAAATTATGAGTTGCATTATTTCTGATGATTATGATTGCCAGAAGTTGGTATTATGTTGTATTGACATAATGGCATAATTTCTTCAATGACAACATTATACCACAATATAGAATTATATTTAATTGCTTCATCTGGCCTACTTAGGATCTAACAAAGTTACTTGTTATTATCAATAAAGTATTGGTAGTATTGATAAGAGAGTATTATAGTATATAGCAATTCGTGAAAATAATTAAGTCATCTTGGCATATCTTTTTATACTGAATATTAGGTTCTAATTTAATATGTAAATATTGATACATCCTATTTTGTTAAAATTAATCACAGATTTCTTCTAGTATTGAATATTATTAAATATTTTCTCACTATTTCTAATCAGTGTTTTGTATTTATTGTAATATCTAATTCTTGGTATTAATCTAGTTCCAGATAATCTGTTTAAATTAGATAGTGTGCAAACCAGCCTCTGTTTTTATATTTGAAGAAACAGCATTTTGCGAAGGAATAATCTTTATCAATTATATATATATAAATATTTTCTGTACAGAAATCTTTACCCCAAATTTGCATCACCTTGGGCTTCTTCACCCTGTCGACCTCAAGACATAGGTAAGGTTGATCAATTAATATATCTATTTTTAACTTGATATACTCTTAATATTCTTGAAAATCAGTATCATGAGTTAAGAATTAAATCACATCTCATTCCCTTATCCAGACTTCCATGTTCCTTCTGAATACTTAACAAATATTCACATTAGGGATAAGGTGAGTATACTTTATGGTCCCTTAACAGAATAAAATAGAAATAAAAAAAATTCTCAGGCTGTTATATTTATGACAATCTGTATATATCGTATTAACATCTAATGGCATAAATGAAGTGTCATTCTGCAGTAATATTAATTTAATGAGCTGTTTTTTGGATGAATATATGTAAATTGTTTCCAATGCTAAAAAAATCTCTATATAATTGCTAAATATTATTCCTACATTTTCCTTTTATGGTATGCATTTATTCTATATTTTAGAGAAGTTTCTTTAAAATATAAAGTATCTTAATAAATAGTTTTAAAAAGTTTTATTAAATAAAATTATTTCATTTGCTCTTAGTTTATATTTTGGAAGAATAGATAGACATTTTTTATTAACATACATTCTACTTTAACAGTATAATCAATCTATATATTGTACAGTTTTGCTATTTCCATTGAAAAAGTATTACTGTGTTTTCGGAATTTGCATGTATGTAAAAAATGGCAGTCTGATGAAGTACTTAAAACAATTATATTTGCAGAAGATTTATTTTATCAAAGGCCAGAATTCTAATTACCTACAGGCAGAGTACAGAATTATAATGGTATGATAGAAAACAAGTTCTAAAGTAAAAATTTTCTAATTCTTCACTTAGTTCTCCCAAATAAGTAAATTATAGTAGGATACTTCACACACTGACATTATTGCATTAAAGTAAAATATATACTTGGATAGTGGTTCATAATGCACATTCTCTTAGATCCTGTTCAAATATAATACAAGTATGGATGCTGCTTGTCATCTCTACTTAGTTATGCCTGACAGAAGAATAGCTAAACAGACTAGGAAATCTTTACCACTGTTTTGTCTGTCATTATATCAGTACTAAGAGGTTTGGTTTCAATCTCTCCTAACTATCAGGAATTTTAAGTTATGTGTGTGGTAATGATTTTGGTTTATTGAGAAATAGTACTTCTGGTTTAGGTTTAATACTAATGGACAGAGATTCTCTGGTTTGTTTTACCATTCTTACTGAACATAGCAGTGCGTACCAGTGCCTGCTGGGAGCACCAGGTACCATTCTGGTATGGTGCTCCGGAGGGCCCGCCCACTTGCTCTCCTTACCGCTATTTGAGCCGATTGGGGCATTTGTGCATGCTCACGGAGTGTATGGTGCCTGCGCAGTGCTCCACTGAGCAGCTGGAGCATCGCGGGCGGTGGGTACACATGTGCGCGTTGCACACGTGCTCATGGTGGGCACCCGACCCAGTTGCAGCGTACCTGTTGCAATGGGATCCGGAACCCACCACTGGAACTTAGGTACCAGAATAAACATTGGGGAAATTTAGGGAAGCCAATTAAAAATTCTGGCAGCCCTTCTGTCTCTTACCAACTACATAGATGTATATGTGTAACATCAAATAATTAATTCATTTCTAACATCTTTATTTTTTAATCATCTTTTAGTAATATAAATAAAACTTAAATTGGATTTTGAAAGTCTTTTTTTTTCTCCCTTTTCAGTTGGCTGCAATAAAGCTTGGTCGCTATGGGGAAGATCTACTCTTTTATCTCTATTATATGAATGGAGGAGATGTATTACAACTATTAGCAGCAGTAGAGCTGTATGTCATGTTTTAGTGAATTTTGTCATAGAGGATATTCAGATTCACTTTTTAAAATCATGAATAGCTTTTCTTTTAAAAACAAATTACTCTAGTATGCAAATTACTGTAGCATGGAAATTCAAGCAAAAACTATTCAATTTTTTTTAAAAAAAACCCTTCTACTTGTAGACTTTCTTCATGGTGCAGAAGTATGTGAGGCGTATGGAATCTTTTAGATTAGTAAACATGCCTGGAGTTTAGAAAAGACATTATGGATGCTCACAAAAATGATTCTATTCAGCAGACTCCTGTATTTATAAATAGTCAGTTTTGATAAGTGTTTCTTTTTTCTATAAAACTCTCAAATATTGTAAGGCAAGCAGCTCCAATTTAAATATTTAAATATTTCCTTCAATGAACCTACCATTTTATTTAGGTTAAGTGCTGAAAGGAAAATTATAGTATAAAAATAGTTTTATAAGCTATTGTTGCATATAGAACATACTTAATATAGTTGTATAGATAAAGGTATTTTGTTAATTCTAATTTTGCTTTTTAACAAATTTAAATCAGTCCAGCTAATAGAATCTTCTTTTTCCTGATTGGATGACGAAAGATTTAATCGAGACTGGAGATACCACAAAGAAGAGAGAGTATGGATTACCAGAGCACCAGGCATGGAGCCAACAATGAAAACCAATACATATGAGAGGGGAACATACTATTTCTTTGATTGTCTTAACTGGAGAAAAGTAGCGAAGGTATTTTTTTAGATAGATATTTAAAATACATGTTATTTATTACTGTAGGGTTTTTTCATTAAAGATTCTTATTTGGGAGTATGGAGTCTTTTGGATTAGTAAACATGCTTGGAGTTTAGAAAACACACTACAGATAATTGCAAAAAAATTACTGCTATTCAGCAGGCTTCTCTATTTACTGAGACATGCTGACTAGTACTAGTTTAAAATGCAATGACATCTCATTTCTAAAAATTTGTACCAGGTGAATGAAGGTGCATATATGGTGGAAGAAAACTGTTTTAAATGTATTTAATGTCAGTTGCCTTGGGTCAGTTTTCATGCACTGTGTTTTTATTTGTAACTGATCTTTTATTTCTATGGATCAGAAACATATCCTGACTCCCTACTAAATGAAGCTTATTTTTTTGTTTTCAATATGCTTTTTTTTTTAATTAAACAGATACGGGATGAGCTGATTCAGCTGAGGTAATACAAGCTTTGTGTTGTGAAGTTATCTCGGATTGATCTGCATCTGTGAACCCTGAAGAAGTAAACAGGGTTCTCTGTGCTATTAGCTTCTACCTATAGATTAGTTTCTTGCTGTATCTATTTGGTGAAAGTATAGGAAGATGAGAAAATGCTGGGTAAATGCATCCTTGAGTGAGGAAGTGATGCCTTCCACTAGAAAAGGGGATGATGTCTTACATCTCAAGAAACAATAGCTCGAACTAGTAATTGGCCATTCTCAGACACCATTCTCTTTTTAGGGACATTAGCAGAGATTGAACCATAGTTACAAAGAACCTGGCTATATCAAATCAACTGATTTTAGTCAGGATTCAAGCCAGACTGCCATGAGAGATTGAAACCATATTGTTTAGTCTCATTGATGACCTTTAATAGGGTCAGGATAGATGGATTTGACTTGTCTTGATGGCCCTCTCAGCAGCTTTCAGTATCGTTTATCATGCCTTTAATTGGGTATACTCTTTCCTAAGTGGCCAATTCCAGTTAGTGATGATGAGTGAAGGGAGATCACTTTTCAGCCATTTATTTACTATTTGGTCCTTGCTTTCCCACAGTGTAACATCTACATAAAACTATGGAAGAGCTCAGCTGCTGGCACAGAGTGACATATAAACAGCATATTGATAATAGGCCATTATGTGTCTCTACTTCAGCCAGACAAGAGATGTAGTGACTGACCCAGTGCCTGAGGATTTTTAGGGGAAAAGTAGGAGGAAAAATAGGTTAGGACATACAAAGAAAGACTGGTTATAGCTGAATCCAACTGAATATAGAAATAGTTCATCTTTTATTCATTTTATTGCTTTTGATAGAATTGGCTTGCAAGTTGAGGTCCTTTTGGAGTCCTAGCTTCTAGTTGAACAGCAGGTGGATTTTATGACCAGGAGAAACATCGCACAATTTCAACTTGTGTATTAATTGTGGTCTCTCCTCGGTTGGTAGTCCTTGTAGCCACACATGTTCTTGCCACTTTGTCACCAGTTGGATTATTGCAGTTTACTGTAGATGGAACTACCTTGAAAACTGTTTGGATTAGGTAGTTATGAGTGCCCATGCCACAGTAGTATTGTGGGAGCTGTGTTGCTATCAATTACTTTCTGAATGAAAGTGTCAGAAAGCCTTGCTTAGGGCCTAGGATATCTCTGAATTGAATTTACTATTCTAACAATATCTGGGACAAAGTGAATGCCATCTTCAGGGAGTTTGAATTTGAGCCTTCTTGATGAAGGCCTCCTTCCTTCTGAGGAATACTAGTCCACTGCTTTCTTACTACATTTTTGGAGAATTGCAAAAACAAGACTTTGAAAACAATTTGGAAATTAATAAGATCACACTATCCCCAAATAATGGTCTATTGGATTGAATTGTGATTGTATTAATTTATTTCTGTTTTTAATCCTATTACTTACTACCGTATGCCATTCAGTTTCTGGAAATAGCAAGGCATATATGTATGTGTATATGTATATGTATATGTATTTCTATAAAGGAAAGATGGCAGCTCCGATCACACTTTAAGCCCAAAACCCAGTCTGAAGATGGCGAGTGAGACCTCGCTGAAATGTTGCCAAGACAATTTCAATCTTACACGGGCTAAGACCCGAATACAACAAGACCAGCATACCTACACCTCTGAAAATCTACAAAAACGTGTGTGTGTGTGTGTGTGTGTGTGTGTGTGTGTGTGTGTGTGTTTGTAGGTATGCTGGTCTTGTTGTATTCGGGTCTTTTTCCATGTAAGGTTGAGATTGTCTTGGCAACGTTTCGGCGAGGTCTCACTCGCCATCTTCAGGCTGGGCTTGGTGGGTGTATGTGGAGTGCTGGCTTTGTTTCAGTAAGTGGAAGGATTGGTTGTGTGGTTGTATCATGATTGGTGCTGATTGGTGCTGGCTGTGTGTCCGTTGTTACCTCCCACCTACCAGACATCTGGAAACCAACCCTAGTCAACAAACAAGTCCCACCCACCACCCAGACTGTTACAACACGAAACAACACCGGACACACAGCCAGCACCAATCTACCAATCAAGATACAACCACACAACCAATCATTCCACTTACTGAAACAAAATGTTGTATTCGGGTCTCTTCCCGTGTAAGATTGAGATTACATGGGAAAAGACCCGAATACAACAAGACCAACATACCTACACCCGTGAAAATCTACGAATATATATATACTATGCTAATAAAGTGAATAAATTGTCCTTATTGTGTGTAAGTAATAGAAATATAATATTATCAATGGGAGAAAACTAGTAATATTCTTGAAGCACTTAATAATGAAAAGCATTTTACTTAATTACCACTCCAAAATATGCCTCTTAATAGGGAGATATTAAACTATAATTTGTACCTTTCTCTGCTTCTTCAAGTATGACAAGATAAATATTTTACTTTTAGAGGGAATAGATGGAGATTGATTTTGTTCTTTGCATAAGAAATACTACAAATAGTTACTTGCAGAATATGTACCAGTCTACTTGTTGACTGATCTATCACAAGGATCACTGAAGATAGGGAGGCATTCTTTTTCTTGAACCTAAGATTTTTTTAAAAATAAATCTCTTACCAGAGCCAATCAGCCTTCAGCAACCCTAAGCTACACATATTAACTTCTATTGAGATTCATCCCTGATACCGAAATGAAAGAGAAACATTTGTGCCATCTTTTGTCTAATTTCTAGCAATTAATATTTGATTGTTTTCTTTTCAGGTACTTTTAAAAACAATTCTTGAGAAAATATTCATCCATCTTGGATTTTATAAATGGTTGCATATCTTTGCTGCTAAATATTACCCAAGCTTCACAGAGCATATATTGATATATTGATAAGCAATGATTGTTTTCTGTTGATTTTAGTTATTTCATAATTAAAATAATCCAATATGCATTGCAAACGTGAAAAATAATTGCCTCACTGGTTTAGTCAGTTCAATTACAGTTTACAGAAATGAAATATTGTATTCTATAATAAAAATATCACAGCTATTAAGCATAGAAGTAGACCTGTCATGGTTTGAATATGTTTTACTGCCTCAGAAGTTGAAGAATTTATCATAATTACAGAAAGTTTAAAATGTTAACAGTATTGGAGAATTCCACAAAGAATTCTGTCCACTAGCTGAAGTTTAGGTGAGTCATGTAAGAAGGCAGTGGTCCCTAATGAATAAGCAAGGCTACAATGGACTGGAATAAGAGAATAAATTGGTAGTTTGGAATGGTGAAGTCAAAATCCAGACCTCAGCCTCATTAAAATGCAGGAGTTGAAATAGGAGTTCATGCTAGAAAACTCCCATGACACTGATTTAAAATATTTGTCCATAAAAAAACCAAAAAAACTAGGCTAATAGAACATAGTGATGTGGAAGACTGATTGGCTGTTTATATTTACAGCTAAATATGGTGTAGTTAATATAAGGGTGTGATTACTTTTCATATTGGCACATATATTGGATTATCTTTATTTTGAAATAAGCTCCAAACATTTATGTCTTTATGGAACCCACATTAAATTCTGATAACATTCATTGGCAAAAATATGCAGAAATTTAGAAAATCTGACAGGAAGCAAATGCATTCTCACAGAATTGTATTTTCACAATACTAACAAATCTCTTTCTATTTTGAATTCTTCATTTTTAAAAACTTAAACTAGCTGCAGTTAGATCTCATGTAGATGGTATAAAATAAATGTAAGACATATTGCAAACTTCAAAAAAATGTGACTTTTTAAATATTAAATTTAGGCTGTAAAAGGCTTTTCTAAGGAAGTTTATCTATTTGAAAGAAACAATGCTTTCTTTGAATTAATTATGCACTTATATGAATCATTAATTCTAATGACCTGTTGGCTGATAGTAGAATAATTACCATTGTTTGGGTTTGTAGGAGTTCCATCTGGAATATGATAAACTAGAAGAACGGCCCCATCTGCCATCTACTTTCAACTACAACCCTGCTCAGCAAGCCTTCTGAAGACTTCCCTCTTGTCTTGGGGTATGGCTGTCTCAGCACAATACTCAACATAACTGCAAAACTGAAGTGGCTCAGGCATCCCGGTTTTAATTCCTTTTGAGGATCTGGCAATTGGTTCATGCAAAAGGGTCACCATTTGAAGTCCTGCCTTACTAATTATGTGCTGCCCAACAACTAAATTTATAATTTGTTTTCCTTTAGTTTGAGCAGGGTCGGATTTTTTTTTATATTATTTTTATTTTTTTGCCAGCAGACAAGCTTGGGTCTGTAAAGACAAGCAAGTACACTGACAAAAGTTTACTACTTAGTTTCCAAAATGTAAAAAAAGGAAAAAAGAAACAAAATAGACAATAAAATTTGCATTGTTCATTGTAGCACTCTTGGTAATAAAAAAAATGTTTGTGCATTTTTATGTGAAGATCCTTCTCGTATTTCATTTGGAAAGATGAGCAAGGTCTGCTTCCTTCATTTTACTTCCCCTTCAGTTTTTGAAAAGGCAGTTTTCGCCAACTTAATGCAAGAATATCTGTTTAGAAGAAAGATATTGCCACAACTTATGGTTCATTTCCAAAGTTGTGTGTTAACTGAGCTTCATCTTTCCAGAATGAGCAAAACACTGTCCAGTCTTTGTTACGATTTTGTAATAAATGTGTACATTTTTTTTAAATTTTTGGACATCACATGAATAAAGGTATGTATGTACGAATGTGTATATATTATATATATGACATCTATTTTGGAAAATGTTTGCCCTGCTGTACCTCATTTTTAGGAGGTGTGCATGGATGCAATATATGAAAACGGGACATTCTGGAACTGCTGGTCAGGGGACGTCTATGTCGCCCTGTGCACTAAAGGGCCAGATCTCAGCAGCCAAGGACATCCATACCCAAGTGAATGTGATGGGACTTAACGAAGTGAACTGAAACTATTCACTCTGGCTGTTTGAACAGCAGCGTTTCATAGGAAGAGAAAAAAAAAAGATCAATCTTGTATTTTCTGACCACATAAAGGCTTCTTCTCTTTGTAATAAAGTAGAAAAGCTCTCCTCACTGCAGTGTTGACTTTGATTTGAAATTGTGATATCATTTCTTCAACAATGAAAATATATAAAAAGTTGAAGTATTAAAAATGCAAAGCTATAAGATGATTGTGGCACTTAATATGAAGAGTAGTTTTGCTGCAGAAATTTCATGAATAAGAGTTGCATACTTTTCCACTATAGCCTAAATGCTTGATTAAACATGTTGTCATGTCCAAACAGATCAGCATAATAAAATAATGTATGTTAAGCCGTTGGGATGGATTAGTTGAGCAATCAAGGAAGGTGGTCCAAAAATTCACATTGAAATAACTTTGTGTCGGTATGTTGTTTAAGACTTTTGAGAGGAGAGAAACATTTCATTTGATGCTTGATTTTTTTTTCCTGGAGGTTCAAAACCAAACCAACATGAACACATTCTATTTGTGAAAAGCACTGTAACTATATTATTTAGACTGTGAGTAGAAGAAAGTGTATATCCCTTTACTGTTTCAAATTTAACTCAGCTATTATATTGCAATCAGATCTTAAAAGTTGGTGCAATTTATCTGAAATTACCAAAGTAAGAAAATACAGCAGAATAATGTCAGTGAAATGTTTTATTTTTTTTCTATATAGTGTAAAAGAAAATTGTTGGCTTTTTTAAAAAAACTTTGGGAAATCAGCTGCTAGTATTATATTTCTATATCAGGTGTACAGCAAATAAAATTCTACATTTTATATGTATTTTGGGTTAACTGGCAGACATAAAAATATAAAAAAGACAACTGTCATTTTATTATTTAACGCAAAGCACTTCCTCAGGCTGAGCAAAGTTATTTCTGGTAACATATATCATGCAAATATTTGTTGCTCCATTATTTAAATACAATTTACTAATTACAAGCTTTTCAAAAAGAATGAAAATATTCACAATTTCATAATATTTACAACCTTGACCTAGAAACATTATGTCATAAAAATTGTTAATACAGCTGTGATCTCTTAAATTGATTTTTCCATTGTGTGCTTAATTCATGTAGTCAAGTGCTATTTAAAATTAAAGTTATGGGGTGATTGCAGGACAAGTTCATGCCCAACTAAGCAATGTATCTTAATTAAGAATGTTGCTGTTTCAAAAGACCATGGCTTTTAAAAAAGAAATACAACTTTAGATGCACTTTATTGTGGTCTAATTTGCAATATTGTACGTTTACAAACCTTTTGGTTAAATTAAACAAGAACAGGATCCATTATATGTTAATGCTAACAAAATAAAGCATTACATGCTGTCAATTAAAGAAATTCTACCTAGATTGTCATTAATATGGAGTCAAGAATTGACAGTGATGATTTACCAAACAACCATGCACTTCAACTTATTACATGTGATCTACTTAACATTGAATTTCATATTTTGTGAATAATATGTATGTAAGAGAAAAATATTTACTGAGCCGTTCCAGCAATCTTTTATGAAAATTTCAGAAAAGACTTAAATTTTTGCATGAAAAATACAATTAAAACTGGAAGCATTTGATAAAGCCATATTAATTAAACTAATCCTTTTATTGAAGTAAGAGAGTGTTTACAATCCGTTTATTCTTGAATAGCTCTAATAGCATTAATAGGCTCTACTGAAACTGCATCTTACAGCAAATAAGTAATAATTTTATAGTGATTATTTATTGCAATAAATTTAATAATTTATTGCATTTGTATCCCCTGGACTGAGAAAGCAACTTAAGGCAGTTTACTGCCTTACGTCATAAAACATAAAATAGAATAAAAACCTGGTATCTAAATAAAACACAAATCTGTCATAATACATTGGGCACAGAGGTTGCAATTCATTACCCCAAATCACTCTGGAACAGGTTTGTCTTTAATAGCTTCCAGAAGGCTGCCAAAGAAGGCATCACCCTAATTTCAAGAAAAACACTGGAAAAAGAGAATTCTAAGCAAAAAAATGCTACCTGCAGTCCCTTCATGTATTTGAGGCATCATTAAAAGATGGTGAAACAATGGTGCAAAGGGTAAGTTAGGCTGCTTCTATGTGAAGAAGATGGTTCTTCCTTGCTGCCATGGTTATATGTTAAGACCATCACTTTGAATTGCTCCAGGAAATACATTGGTAACCCCTGTTGTGACCATAGAATAGATGTAAGAATACAATTGATTTGATTGGCTATCTAGGACCTGATACATTTTACATCAATTGTAGTTTCTGAGCAGTCTTCAGAGTCATCTCCATATAGGTTGCTTTGCAGTAATCCAAGTGAGTGGTGGTATGGTGGTTAATATCACGATTCAATATAATTTCACTTAAGTTGAAACACCTCAAATAAGTTTCTAAATATATATTCTCAAGTTAGTAAACTAATTTTATTTTCAGTTCATTCTAACATCCCCTTATGTTTTTATTTCATTCTGTATGTAAACAACTGTCGCAAGATACAGATAAAAACATTTTTCAGCAGGAAATTTACATGATCTGTTTTTAATGTAACACTAAATCTGATGCAAAGGGGTCATTGTATACACTAGCTTGCCAGTGACAATGTCCACAGGAGTGCATTTTAAGGCCAGGGCCTTTGAAGAAATCTTATCGTGTTCTTTTATATTGCTCTCCATCCTTGCAATATCTTTCTTATCATATTTATGTAGCATAGAGGGATGGGTATCATTTTTCTCTACTCTTAGCTGGTTTTTCTTAATCATCTTTTCCCAAAGAAATATT
Source organism: Thamnophis sirtalis (assembly GCF_051295495.1). Lineage (NCBI taxonomy): Eukaryota > Metazoa > Chordata > Lepidosauria > Squamata > Natricidae > Thamnophis > Thamnophis sirtalis. Next base: position 46,143,622 of record NW_028261389.1, on the reverse strand, counting down.
TTGGTTGATATATCTTCATGATAGAATTGCTAAGATATTCACATAGCCTCTTTAAATTGTGTATTTTAGTTTACAGTGCTTTCTATTAGAGATAATAATTTCAAGACTTTAAAAAGTATTACATATGTGTTTATGTTTTTAGAAGTATTCATTTCCTTTCTATATTTTTAATTAATGTAGAAGAATCCAGCCCAGTGTTTGGAAGTCAGAACCAGAACCTATATCTAATAAAAATACCTGGATCAGATAATACAGTTTTCCCCCTCTTCCAATATCTATGGGAAAGACATAATATTTTGAAAATCAAAATACCAAGGGAAATAAGTTAATTCTTCATCCTCAATTTGGATGAATCTGGAAATTGGCAGTTATAAACACAATTAGCCTATAGTTTGATCCTTTGATAGGTTGCTTGTTGGTGATGGTGTCGTGCTCAGAAGCAATCTAAACTTAGGCTTTAAGGCCCCTTTAAACCAACTGGTTTTATTATACCCTTGATTTTAATAGGACTTACTTTGGAGGCCTGCGTAAGTTCTATTTGAGTTTGTGGGGGCATATCACCTAGATTGTAGTTCTGATTATGGCTAAGGTCTGAGGTTATAGTTGGGTCAAAATAGGAAGTGTGCTTGCCTCTTGTTGTCTTTCTATAACAGTTTTATTTTTATTTTTTTTATGGTATTTTGGATAAGTATATGGTGGGTAAATGTTGACACATGTTGGAATAGATAAAACAGAATATTTGGGTCCAGGTTTGTATGTATGGTCCTTTATTTCAATTTGGTTCTTACTTTATCTTCCCCTGTCCTCTGAAAAACATAAGACGTTAATGTCATATTTATACATTATATCTTGCATTTCATTTGCTAGAGATTGATTCTTCAAAGTGTTATCCTGATAGTAGCAACCCTGTAAATGGTGGTTAGTTAAAAATAATTACTGCATCATGTGAGCTCCATTATCAATTTAGTGTTACTTATAGTGTTTTCTACTCTGCTTCCATCATTTTAAACAACAGAAAGGACATAGAGAGTCTAGGATGACTTGCTGCTTCCAGCTTACTGCAAGACGAGTTACATTAATATCGAAGAAATTGTGGAATAGAATCATTAAAGAAAAGATGCAAAGGGAGGAACAAAATAAACTATGAATGACAAAAATTAAAATATTTTTGAAATAATTTTAAATGATTAAATTGAATGGTTGATTGTACCGCAGTGAGTTTGCCATGTCAAGTTGTCCTACGGCGAGTTAGTTTCAGTGAGTTGGCTGTGGTGAGTTTCCTCATTCTGGGACGGAAGAGCACACTGGCAGATTTGTTTTTATTTATAAAAGAGAGTATAACATATACAGTTAAATATACATTAGATATAGGGATGAATTATCTATCACTTAATGCAGGGGCGTCAAACTCCCGCTCCGTGGACTGGGTGCTTCATGTGCTGGCCACGCCCACACCCAGTTTAGCAAAGGGGTGGAAAGTCCCAATGCGTCATGTAACGACGCCTTGACGATGCAAATTTAACACCCCTGATCTAATGTAAGATGTAAAAATTGTGGAATTGCAACTGCATAATGCTATTAACATTTTAGCTTATTTTCAAGAGAAAAAAGCTAGCAGAGTCCAACAGGCACATTTTATGCCAGAAAATAAGGCTTTTAAAAAATGATTGAAAAAGGGCCATTTTTTTCCCAGAATACCTGGAAGTTACTGAAAGCCATAATAGCACATATTCAGTTGGAAAGTATTCCACAGTGTAAGAAAGGATGTTAAGTTTGTAAGAGGCCTAGCTTTCAAGAACTCTTAAAGAGGTTATAAATATTAAGCCCTTCCCAAGAAAACCAGTTCTAACAAGGAGAACAAAGAGCATTGACAGAAAATGTGAGGTCACATTGGAATGCAAAAAAGCATATGGGCAAAAAAAAAAAAAAGGGGAAGCAATGAGAATTTCAAAACTGATAATTTCAAGAAGAAAACTAACCAGGAAAATAGATGGGCTGTTAAATAATAAGTAAAAAAGAGGGTTAAGGATGATGTAGAAATTGCAGCAATTAATATTACTTTTCCTGAAGGAAACATGTAAACTAGCGAGAGGCCATATTGATTTTGCTCAGGGAGGGAATTAAAACAAAATAAATTCAGAAACAAAGTATTCTTCATTACATCATGGAATAATGTTCATAAAATGGTTGGGTTAAAAGGGGATTGGATGGAGGGCAAAACTACCAAGAGCTGGGCAAGGCAGTTCTCCAAATTATATTTGTATTAGTTATAGGAACAACAATAGAAGGACATGCATTTTACCAAAAGGCTTGATAAGAAACCAACTGTTAGACTATTGTGCTAGGCCTGGATTATTCAGGATTATTTATATTCTACGCTGAGCATGTTTTATCAATGGAAACACACCTGTCTTTTGCACTTAGAACTATAGAATCAGACCTTCATGTCTCAATGTTGTCTATAATAAACAAAAAGCCACTTTTGAAAGTGCTTCCTTATAATCAATGTCATTTAGGAACTAAAGCTATTTGAGGGGCTATATTCTCTGGATTCTTAAAATACTCATGAGGCAGAGCAAAATACTGTATTTCAGTATTTGTTAAAAAACATCTGAACCAAAACAGCAATTTTGAGATGAGAACCAATTTTGAATAAAATTACTTGAATAATATCAAACCTTATTGATTTATCATTTTTTTCAAACAGAAGATTTCCTCTATTATATACAAAACCTCAATAATGTATCTGGTAAATCTCATAAGAGGTTTATTGCAGTTAAACAACTCTAATTGCTGTGGATCACGTAGCAACTATAACTGGGGTAACGGGAAACAAAATATTTTATACAAGAGTAAATACAGGTACTTCTCAACAATGGAGCCCAGAATTTTGATCATAAGTTGACATACCACATGAGTGGACATGATTTTTTTTTACCATTTTTATCGTGGTGGTAAAGCAAGACACTCTGGTTATGTGAACCACAGGTTTCTTAAGTGAACCATTCTGTCTTTCAGTATATGTCTTCTGTTTTCTGCTGGAAAAATCCCCCACCCCCAAAAAAAGCACATTGCAAATTACAGTTATGTGACTGAGGAACATTGCAATCAGTCATAAATCCAAGCTGGTTGCAAGTATCTGAAATGTGGTTGGGTGTCCTAAGTTTAGGATGAGTTGTAATTAGCTTTTTTAAAGTCTCTCATGACTTGGAACAGTTATTATAAACCAGCCATAAGTTGAAGACGACTAGTAATGTTTGGGTAGAACATATTAAGAATTGCTGTAGTTGGTGAAAAAAATTATCCAGTACATTTGGAATCAGGGTCTAATTCTAATGTTCTTCTGGTCAATTATCAGTCAAATTTTATCTCATTGATTCATGTGGGACTTAAATGTACATTTCTCTGGGCTCTACTCATATGGGTGTCATGACAGATACAGGATCAATATTTTCAGGAACAGTGGCATTCTAAAACTGATTTTAAATATTCCTCAAAGCAGGATATTTTTAACTGGTCGCAATAAAGCCAACAAAAACTGGAAGCTTTTACTATAACTTGCAATAGTATATAACTGGCAAACATAAAATGGTTGTTCTGTAATATAAAATCTTTACAATTTGTGGAGTTGACCTAAAGAGCATGTTTCTTAAAACAGGGTATTTACCCTCATGTTCTTAATAGGAATGTATGGAAGGCATGCCAGCCTGTTAGGCAACCAGCAAGCCTACTCAATTCAAAAACAGGGCAGATGCTGGGGATTTCAGGGGAAATGGAATAGGGAGCCATTTGAAAATTTCTGCCTGCACAATTTTGTATATACCATTGGTGTTTAAGAGCTAGTTTGATGACGTGGTTAAGTCTTCAAGTAGAAACCTACAGTCCATGAATAAAATGAATGAATGAAGCCAAGTTGGGTCAGTCGCTCTATTTCAGCTGTGGAAAGCAGGCAAGGGCAAACCATTTCTGAAATCTTGCCAAGAAAACTCCAGAGACTGTCCGGGCAGTTGCTGGGCTTCATCACTGACTTAAAGGCACATACTGAGTAACTTACCTTCGTATTTATAAAATGTTCTTTGGGTCAATTCAATTTCCTTCTGGTACTTTTCTGCTATAGATGTTTATTCATTTAAACTTGGAGAAACTTTCTCAGTAACTTACTGAATTCAGTAGGACTTCATATAAAGTATTTTAGTAACGCTCTGCATTATTACAGAGCTTTCCATAGTTATATTGTCTGGATGGTAAGAGAATTTATTTGTAAGTCTCCCTTTGTTGTTGGCATATTGTGATTATTATTTTCACTTGTTTGAGTTCAAAGAGATTCAGTCACGCTCCACTCCCAAGTGTCCCAAATCCCAATGAGATGACATGAGAGTATATAAAATCTATAGCTCAGTCTGTACATTCTAGATTCATTGCTATATATCTACTTTTAAAGACCAGTTAGGTGACAATTCGCTACCTGTTAGAATAGACAAGGACCAATGATCGTTCAGTCAAAGATTAAGAAGGCTCCAGAAAGACAGCCACCTGCATATCAAGAAGTGTATCACTAGAACTGTTAGGTAAGCTCCCTGTTGGGAGAGCGTGTGTGTTCAGAGAAGCATTGTGAGAGTGGTATTGGAGAACACACAAACCAGCATACAGAGACACTGCAGTTTAAATAGACTTTTATTTCCGTGGAAATAGAGGTATCAGAGTCCATCAAATAGCCCAAGTCATACACAGCTAAGACAGTCAGTTATCAACGTCTTTCAGTTAAGGGATACTCCAAATAACATAGTCCATAATTATACTAGCAGTCCAGTACACAAAGTTTGCTAGCAGTTGCAAAACTTACAATAGCTCACACTGATCACTATACCGCACTTCTAGCAGCCAGCTTCCAAACACTCGGAGTGTTCTTAAAATGGAGAACACTCCCCTGTTATAGGTGGCATTTACTCTTTACTCAAGTAAGGGCATGGTCTCTTTCCATAATCCAGTCAATTATAGTAGATACCTTTACAAAGAATAATAAATACAGAGGATTAATAATAATAATAATAATAATAACAACAACATATATAATATAGGAAGGAGTATTAAATATGCTCACCTCCAATATATATATTGGAGGTGAGCATACCTAATACTCCTTCCTTTTCCGATTTTCCCCACAACAATTCAATGAGTTGAGTTGGACGGAGAGAGTGACTGGCCCAATGTCACCCAGCTGATTTTCATGATTAATGGAGGTATATCCTAATTTCTAGGCCATCACTTTAATCAGGCCAAGACACAACTTACGTTCACCACTGTGGATAAAAGCATAAGAAGGACCTGGCTATATTTACCATTGATTCATATATTATCCAACACTGTTCCTACTCAAAGAGTTCTAACGAACCAAGGCAAATTGCCTTGAGTATAGACTTAGTATATTTTGAGTGGGCCCATTTAAACTTAGTGGAAAAGGAACATGCAAATATTTAAACCCAATCAGTGCTTTTACGTACTGCTGCAGTTTTTACTGATACTGCATAATGAATGCAGTATGAATTTTGGTGTATGATACATACTTATTAACATGCTTATCATTGGCTCAATTTTAAAAAATATTTTAAATAAGCTAAAATACCTTTTTGGCATTTTCTTTTTTAAATAAAAATTAGTCTTATAGGTTCAAAATGATTTAAAACAAGAATGTAGATCTTAAAATGCAAGATTAAAAATAACATTTCAGGCCATTATTTGGCAACAATATCACTGGAATGAGTTAATTTTAAAACAAGTAATTCACACAGGAAAGTAAGCGTGAATACAAATATATATATATTAAAATATATTAAAAATGGCAATGATATTAAATAACTACTTTTAATTCTTTTCAAGTCATATTTTGGATACTTAATGTTTTGTATAGTTTCTGGAAGATTTCAATTTCTGAGCATTAATGTGTGCTCATCTATATATCAATATAATACACTACACAAATTATGCTATATTTGAAGAGACTGAGCTTAATTTAGCAGTAAGACTTAATACAATTTATCTGTAAAGCACATTTCTGGAAATAGGCTTAGAAAATAAATTAATCAACAGATCAAAGCTCTTTAGTGTAATTGACTGATATAATATTGAGCAATTTTTAAAATTGTTTAAATCACTTTGATTTGGTTTTATTTTAATTATTCCTTTTCTTTCGTATTGGAAAAGTAAATTAAAGTAAAAAGTTTAACACCTTGCAACTAGTGGATTCTCTAGTATTGGCCTTTTTAAAAAAAAAAGAGTTTTATGAATGCATACCAAAGGAATTGAGTTTAAGTTTTTTTTTAAAAAGTTGTACTGTTAAATACTTAAATGTGCTGAACTAGAAACATGGCAGTCCATTTTGAAATCTAATATTATCGGGATGATTTTGCACCAACCATTGAATCACTGAACACTTAGAATAATGCAATTTTTTCCTGTAAACTTAAATAACCTTTGAATGGCATGCTGAGTGGAATCCAGGAGGGAAAATATTTTTTCATTTCATTTACATTAATTAATCATTAATTTCTAATTATGTATTTAATAGCGTTCCTGTCACATTTGAAGTTGCAGTTTGGCAGGAGGTACTTATTAATAAATACATAAATAAATAAATGATAATTTTAGAGATACATCTGATCCCCATATCTGACCATTTATCAAACTTATCAACAACAGTTAACATAAGCAGTTTATTTTACTGTTACACATTTTTCCCTAAAGGTAAAAAAGTATAACAATGTGTGTATTGAAACCATTATTTTCACTCACTTACATTCTGACACTGTTTCTCTCTACTCGTCCCTTGATCATTTTTGAGTTTTTCTCTCTTGCTATTGTCGAACTCCTGCAGAGTTATTTCACAGAATCTTTAAACTGGAAGGGGACAGTTCAAACTATGATTTTAACTTCACTATTCAGGGCAGGAAGACAAATTGGATCCCCAAGAAATCTCTATCCAGCTTCTGCTTGAATACTTGCAGCAAAAGGAGGCTCACCAGCAGCTCGATAATTGATTCCATGTTCAAACTTTTCTTCTTAGAAGTTTTTTTCTGACATTTAACCAGAATCTGCTTTCCTACACCTCAAGACCATTATTCTGCTTTCTAAACTGACAGAAGTTTTCACCTTTTGTGTAGCACTCCACTAGGTACTTAAAAGTGCTATCATATTCCACTCAATCCCCCCCCCCCAAGTTAAACACCCTGGTATTTAAAGGATATCATTTCCTGTCTGGTTTATGCTATATGTGTGTTCTCTCTGTCTCTGTCTCCCTCCCCCTCCCCCCCTCTCTCGCACACAAAATCTTTACAGGTCTGAAAGCACTTTCACTTAACAAATGTTTTACTTAAGAACTGAGTTGTCAAATCCAGCTGTGAGATCTAAGGCTACCTGTACATAAATGTCACATATCTGATGACACCGCTGTATCGTAATTTTGCCACTACTGCATTTGCTATAGATGCTGTTGGATTGTTCTATGGTTTAGAGTAAGTAGGAAGAAGCTGATCTGCAATTCTTGCTATAATTTTGAAAGTCATCTCCCATCAAATTTATGCCAACCAAATGCCACCTTTTCTTTTTGCAGAAGGACCATTGCCCATGAAAGCAAAATGAGGGAGCGAAAGGTGTGACTGTAACTTTTAATGTAGGCTGCAGCTATCAATGATCAGAGGGATGCTGTCAGGAAGAAAACCAGAGATCTCCAATCTGCCTGTTGCTGCGAAAGAAAGAAAGAAAGGGAGGGATGGGAATAAAAAAGGGAGGAAGGGAGAAAGAAAGAAAGAAAGAAAGAAAGAAGAAGAGAGGGAGGGAGGAAGGAAGGGAAAAGAAGGGGGAGGAAGGACCACCAGCACTAGATGCAGCTTCAGAGGATATCTTGAAAGAGCACAGCAATCCAGGGCTGGAAGGGACCTGGAGGTCATCCAGTCCAACCCCCTTCTCTAGCAGGACATTGTTAAAGTGAGTTTCTGTCTTTTGACCCCCAGCCACATTACTACATAGCCACACCCACTCAGTCACATGATACCCAGCCCACCAAGCCATGCCTGCAGAACTGGTAGGAAAAACTTTTATATTTCACCACTGGATTAGACCAATGCCCAAGATTGGAATCCAGGAAAACTCAAAAAAGAACAACAGAAGAGCATAAGCACCTTTATTCCCTAGCAGGTGGAATTTAAGCTAGGCTGCTTGTCAAGGTAAAGATAAAGGTCTCCCTGTCAGTTATGTCCGATTCTAGGGCATGATGCTCATCTCTGTGTATTGGCTGAGGGAGCCAGCCTTGTTTGAAGACAGTTTGGTTTGGTTTGGTTTGGTTTGGTTTGGTTTATTGGATTTATATGCTGCCCTTCTCCCAAGGACTCAGGGCGGTGTCCAACATTAAAAAAACACATATTACAAAAGTTAAAAAAAATTAAATAGAATATCCCAAACAAACCCAATTAGGACTAACAATAACATTTAAAAAAATTGATCAAAATTAACAATGATCAATAATTTATTTTGTTTTGTTCAAGCCAGGCTGGCTTGCTGGAAAAGCCAATGTTTTAGGGCACGTCGGAAGGACCGGGGATTATACAAATTTCTGTGGTCGTGTGTCCAGCATGGCTATACGCCAAAGCCACACAGGATGCTATTACCTTCTGAAGTGGTACCTATTGATCGACTTGCATTTGCATGCTTTTGAGCTGTTAGGAGGGCAGGAGCTGGAGCAAGTAAGCTCAGGTCTGGAACCCAGACAGTCAGCTCTGCAGCTGACAAGCTTAGCTTCTTTAACTGCTGAGCCATTGAGCCCTTTTGTAACCCAAGGCTGGTGAGTTTTTAACAGTCCAATCTTCCAGGAATTTGTCTAGCTCCTTGTGAAAACAGTTTCCAATCATCACCTCTGATGGCAGCACTTGCCACAATTTAATTAGTGTTATGTAAAGAAGTACTTGATGGGCTTTGAATATTCCTGCTTTTCTTTTTAAACAATTAGCCTACATTTTCACAAGATTGCAGGGTGATAATGGAAGAAAGAAAGTGATATATTTCAGATTTTTCAGGGAAGGGGTAGCATAATAAAAACTAAAATGAAATCATCAAAGTAATACAAAAGAGCCATTTTGTTTTAATTTATAAAGAACAAAGGAAGTGTTCATTTCTAAAAAAACGGAGTAAGTAAAACCTAAGCCTCACTCTGGCTTTATCTTCCAAGTAAATGCAAGCTTCAGAGGAAGTAGTATTTTGTATGAGCACAAAAAAGGCTGAAAGGGTTACTTTCTGTCCCCTGGCTATACTATTCTGTTGATTCCATGACTTTTGAATTTTTGAAAAAAATCCATCTTAAAGGCATTCTGTCTTGAGCTACTATAGCTTGTTTCATTGTATTCACTTATTGTTAGAGCTGTGCATTTTGCGTGACTCCAGAGCTGAGTGCTGACATTTTGCAATACTTCAAGCTTCCTAAGTTTCAGTAACAGGTGATGTATCTGTTTAAACATATATTGTATGTCTAAGTTTTGTGTGTGTATTTTACATGTTTGTTAATAAAAATAAATAAATAAAATTGGTCTAAACATACATTGTGAATTAGCTGAATTCATAGGATAGGAGGCCTATAAAGTGGCCGGTTCCTGTGATAGACTGATTGAGTACCTTTATTGTTTTTCCAGTTATTTCAACTTTAATGAAATAAAGTGAAGAATCACAGATGAAGAATGCTCATAGGCCCTGTTTTATTAAAAATGATGGTTCTATCTCCAATTCAGGTAATGATGATTGATTATGGGTCATCAAGTCACTATCAATTCTTAACAATCAGATTTTCTCCAGGAGGGTCTGTTCCCAAACGGGCCTTTGAAGTCTTTGGTCCATGGTGGGCACAACATTGCTGTAACCGAGTCCATCTCCTCTTCTACTGATTGTCCTCTGGTCCTTCATTCCACCATTCCCAGATTAGAGCCTTTGCTAGAGAGCTGGGTCTTTGCAAAATGTCTCTGGGGTGGGGGAAATTGAGCCTGACCATTTCTGCCCGCTGATAAACGGCGGTCCGACGATTTATGACTCCGTTCCTCTTGCAAAACAACACAAATGGGCAGAAAGCAACCGCCATTCATCGACGTCAAGTACATTTGTCCCGATCTCTTCTGCTGATTCGGGTGCGAGGTCGAGGCGGGAGAAAAAAAAACACCGCGTGTCTCCCTGAGGTTTAACCCGCCCTTTCCCTCCACGCCAAAAGAGCCGCGCTGCAGGCGTGCACCGGCAGCCCAGCTTTCCAAGTTTTCACGTGGCGGCGGCATTGCCCAGTTCAGGGTTGCGGGACCCTCCCTTTCGCGGCTCCTAACCCAAACAAGCAATCAGATGCTTCTTCCCGATCTTAAATCGCCAAGGCGGATAATCCCGAGCCAAGCTGTTCCCTTCTTGTAACCCAGTGGGGCGGGGGGGGGGGAGGCGGAGGTTGGAAGGCTGGCCGGAGAGTCCCTCGGCTTGTCAATGGCGAGTCCCACGAGGCCAACAATGGGAGGGGGCAGGAGATCAAGGTCGGAGCCCGCTCAGCCCCCCCCCCCGCCTCCGCTAAGCAGCTTACCTCGTGGCAGATGTTGGCAGGCTCCCGGCCAGCTCCGATCCCTTGGTGGGAGGAGGAGGCCGACAGCCGGAAAGCCCCCTTGCCTCGCTAGGAAGGAGGTGCAGTCAGGGGCCGTTTCCTTGGCGATTCGCACCCTGCCTTGACTTCTTCTCTCCCCACTCGCCCGCCCGCCCGCCCGCCTCGCAAACGGATCTGCGCGCCAGCTGCTGGCTGGCATCGCTTCCCGGGCTGCCTTCCAGCCGGAGCGAGCCCTGCAGGTGGGATCGGCCACTCAAGAGTGGCCGGAGTTTCTTCGACGGGCGCTCCAGCTCTTCCTTCGTCTGCTGGTTTCCCTCCGTTTCCCGGTGGGCGGAAAGCAACCCCCAGGCATTGCTGCGATTGTTTCCAGTCTCCCCCCCTCCCCAATCACGCCCCCCCTCCTCGCTCCGCTGCTTTCCATGCTCTGAGGCGGGGCGATGGCCAAGATCCGAGTGGCTTACGAATACACCGAAGCTGAAGACAAAACCATCCGGCTGGGCTTGTTCCTCATCGTGTCTGGTATCTTGTCCCTTTTCATCCTGGGCTTCTGTTGGCTCAACCCGGCCCTGCAGGACTTGCAAGGGAAGGCGGCGAACTGTACCGTGCTGTCGGTGCAACGGATCAGCGAGGTTTTCGAGTGCACGTTCACGTGTGGCGCCGACTGCAAGGGCACCTCCCTGTACCCCTGCCTCCAGATCTACGTCAACAACTCCGAATCCAACGCCCGGGCGCTCCTGCACCCGGACGAGCATCAGCTCCTCACCAACCCAAAGGTAAGCGCCGAGCAAGCCCCGGCCGGCCGGACCGCCTCTCGGCATATATCAGAGGATGCCGCTTTAGTCTTAGCGTAGCTCAGAACCGGGGTTAGGGAAGCGGGGCTGGAGAGAAAAGGGGCGACATTTCTGCTGATCTTAAGGTTTAAGGTTTTTAAGGTTTTAATGGATTTGTATGCCGCCCAATCCCGAAGGACTCTGATCTTGGGCAAAGGTCGGCCCGCCAAGGTATCTGAGGACGCAGAAGCTGCAAGGATGGCAGGATCTAGGGTTACCTGTAGAGGAAGGTTGGACTACGCTAGCAGCGGGCTCAGATGGAGAGCTCTGTAGTTGAAAGAAGCCAGCCCCTGGCACTTGAAGCCCGGAATTTCGGAAGTCTTGTTAGAGTTGGTGAGTGAACCACTTGTATTCCCCCCGCCCCAGGAGCGGGCAGAAGGAACTGCATAGCATTCCTGAGTCAAAACCTGACGAAGCTTCTTGAATGAGAAGCGAAACGTCTTCAAAGAAAAAAACAGAAAGTCCAGTTGCCTCTTGGAAAAAAGCACCTTTGGGGCAACCCTGACCTGGATGACTGAGAATCTCCATAGACTTCCTTGGTCAAAAGCTGCTGGGAACTTGCGGGGTTTCTGGAGTTGCAGAGCAGCTTTCTTTACGTCCCTCAGCCGGGCTACGATGGGCTTGGTCTTTGATTGAAAAACGGTGGAAGGGCTGGATTCTTCCCAAAATAGGGGCTTCCCAAAATAGGGGCTCTTTTTCCGAAAAGTTAGGGAGGTTGTGGCAGTGCAGCGTAGCCGTGACCACTCCAAGGTGAGGCAAATTACAGTGTAGTTGCATAACACACTGAATGATCCGAAGGGTTAGAGCAGAAGACCGGAGGCAAACAGGACCATCCATATCTAAGACACTTACGCCTTTTCTTCTGGTCTATTTTCTACAATATTCCTGAATACTAATTTCTTCTCCTTTGCGTGTTTTCCTCTCTAATTGAGCAACACTAACAGTTTTGTTTCAGCTCTGTAGTAAAGGCTGAGCAGAGCCTGATTCAAAGGGGTTATTTTGGGATTATAACTGATTGTAACCAGAAATAAGTAGGATCTGTTATTGTATGCAGCTGGAATGATGTTAACAGGCAAAGTCACTGCTTATGACATCACAGAAAATCAGTTCAAGTCAATGAAGTTCATTTGGACACCTTGTATCAGAACTTAACCTCCCATTACCCTTCTTCCAGCCTTTAGATAAGCACTCAGGTTAGGAGAGGCAGCAAGCAAAGGGGAAGTAGAGGCTCTTTTTACTCTCCAATCAAATCTTTGCTTCTCTTCTTATCCACTGTGCAGTCCCCCTTATGACATCATTGGCATCATCCAGGGATCTGACATAAGGATTTCGGTTGGAACATGGCTTGTAGAGGGGAAAGGTGGTTTGAAAGCTCTGGACTCACCCATTTCTCAAAGCAGAGGACAATGATCAGAACCTGCAGCAGCCTACAATGGCACTAACCCCATCTATTATCCTATGTAGTGTGGCTTGTTGTTATTTAAAGGAGGAAGTTCTTAAGTACAGTAGCAACAAACTACTTCAATCCACTGTAACATTAGAAGTGAGACTTGCCTGCCTCAGACATTAGTTGCAGACACAACAAAGCTACTAAAACAAATTGCTGGGGCATATCTGTGAGGAGAAAGTCTCTTAGATTAACTATTCTCCAAGAGCATCTGTTGCCTGCTAACTGCCATCCTCTACAATGCGCAGTGGTTAAATGCAGCACTGCAGGCTACTGCTAGATCAGCAGGTCAGCGGTTCAAATCTCACCGGCTCAGGGTTGACTCAGCCTTCCATCCTTCCGAGGTGGGTAAAATGAGGACCCAGATTGTTGGGGGCAATATGCTGACTCTCTGTAAACCGCTTAGAGAGGCCTGAAAGGCCTATGAAGCGGTATATAAGTCTACTGCTATTGCTATGAAACAATCTAAAAACAGACTTAAGAAATTGAAAGGTGTGTTCCTCCTTACAGAGTGAAAATGTCCCCTCAATCACAGGGCGATTAATCATAAAAGAAGAAAATATTCCATCCAAATATGATATGCTGATATGCTTAGCCAAGGTGGCGCAGTGGTTAAATGCAGCACTGCAGGCTACTGCTAGATCAGCAGGTCAGCGGTTCAAATCTCACCGGCTCAGGGTTGACTCAGCCTTCCATCCTTCCGAGGTGGGTAAAATGAGGACCCAGATTGTTGGGGGCAATATGCTGACTCTCTGTAAACCGCTTAGAGAGGCCTGAAAGGCCTATGAAGCGGTATATAAGTCTACTGCTATTGCTATATTGCTATTAGAACTCAGACATTCATGAAATGCTGCAATAATATATATATATATATATATATATATATATATATATATATATATATATATATATATATATATATATATATATATATATATATATATATATACACACACACACACACACACACACACACACACACACACACACACATGCCTGCGCACACACTATATATATGAGATCCTTTAGTAAGCTATCCAAGTTTGTACAGAACAATATGAACCTGTTTGGGCAAAATTGGGCTTTGGCTATCTTTTGTGATATACTAGCCCAAATGGGCCCAAGTTGATTGCTCTTGTCTTTACTGTTAGTGGAGAATCAAGCAGATAGTGGAGGTATGACTAAATCTAAAATATTGCTTGTTCAAGACTGTGACTTGGAATTTAAAGAAGGAAATACCAGAGAGCATGAATGTATGAATGCAAGGAAAGAAAGAAAGATAGGAAAGGAAGTCTGTCATTAAGAACAAGGGGAGTATATAGTAGGTCTGAATAAAAGTGGTTTAATTTTCTTGGAATGGATTAGTGATGGTAAAGGTTTAGTTATGAATGATATATGCTGAAATGTATAAAGGGCTGTAAAGTATGAATTGGTGTCATCTAGATTGTTGTCTAAATTCTTACCTTGGTTAGAAATGCCTGTTGTGCTTCAGGCAATGATATTAATAGAAGAAACAAATTAATTTTGGGAAAGCAACTAGAGTTTGTAGTCAAAGAAATCCTTTTCTTCTGGTAGGTGACATGAAAAGGACAAGATAGGAAAGTGCAGAAAAGAAGCTGACTCTTAGACCACCCAAGTTCATGCACATTAATGGAAAAAGAATGAATTGCAAGCTGAATTTATTTGATTGTTTATGTTGTAAGATTGAGAGGGTTAGTGAAGAGTATAATGATGATGATGAGAGGGTTTGAATGGATGACATTGTATTATTTGAGAGTGTCAAGAGTGGATCTGGAAAAAAAATGAACATCAAAGAAAAGGAAAGGTACTAAAGAATGAGATTTAGGATTACCTACTGACTGTAATAATGGTAGCATATAATAGAGGCCCTAGAAACACTGCTGAATTGGGTATTCTTATAATTATAACTAATAAAATAACTAAATAATACATGTGTGATAATAAATAGAATGGTACCACACTAAATAGGGAGTAAGATAAAGATGTGTGATTGGTAATTTCATGTATTTTCAGAATCATGTACGGGATAAGATTGATAATTGGATGTGTGTTTGTTAGGAAATATGGGGAAATTATAATTTTATAGATATGTAAATACTGGTGGAAAGATGACGGGTAATCTTCAAGATGCTGAAACAAGTTTTATTCTGATGTCTAACATGATTGCCACTTTTTCAAGGGCTCAATTTCTTCTTCCACTTCTGCTGGTCCAACAGAATCATCTCAAGACCACATAACAAATTCTACAGTAAAATATATTTTCAGCCAAATATTTCTGTCTAACCAATACATTGTCCAACTCATATGGACACTGTTACCTTTGATATTATTTAACAAATAATAATCTTAAATGCCTTCTAGCAAAGTTGTTCATTTCTGATCTGTAGCAGAGGAAGAAAATATTATTTTGTGTTTTAAATATTTCTGGAATGGAGATAATGCTTTTTTTCTTCTGGTGCCTAGTGAAGTTCTTTATGTTGCCAAGATATAAAATCTAAATGGTTCCAAAATATGTTGTATTATGAGTTAAAGCTTGTAGAGAGATGAGAGCTGAAGGTCAAGGTTTCCTTTTCCAATATGAAAGATTCTCCTCTTGGATCTCATTCCTTGGAACTACATTTATCAAGTAGTTCTGGCTGTAAAATAATGGCTTAAGAGGTGCATGAGTTGACTTTGAAGAATAAAGAAAAAAGGCAAGGAATAAAAGTTTTCAGAAAGCAGCACTGATAGAAAGTAAACTGCAAGAGTTTTGCATGAACAAAACAATATGTGCTAAAAAGGGGACGAGCAATTTCTACATGAGGCCCTGCAATTCTCTTGTGCAAATCTGAGAGATTACCACTGTATTCATTAAGTTTTTGTCAAGAACCTGGAGGCATTGAAGGGCTTCTTTAAAATATATATACTGTATATATCTGTATTTTAAAGTATGCATAGCTGTTTCTCCCTTCCTGTTTTTGGAGGAAAGGATTTTAAAAAGATTTTTGAAAAGTCCCTTGTCCACTTTTCTGTTCCATTTGTTCCTACTTTTTGAGTTCACCTCAAAAACAAAGACATCCAAAGACAAGGTGTAGCCCTTGAACTGAAAATAGTTACCTTTTCCTGTGTTAAAAAGAAATAATGCTCCTGTTGGCTTGTGCTGCCCTAATTAATTGAATGAGACTAACAATAGAATAGTGGCTATATTTGTTTAAATAAAGGTCATTGGGGATAATTCAATTAGATAAAGCCTAGAAAAATTAACTGTTGGATATATATTCTGATTAATACTATTTAGTCATGTTGTCATTTGCACGCTCCCTTCTATGTTATTTCCTCATATGAAAGCATAGAATTGCAATCTAAATTCAAAATAATATATAACCCAAAGCTGCATTTTTTCACATTGGAAGTTTATATTGATGTGTACTGTTTTTCATGAACGTCCAAATAAGTATATACGCTCAGCGGTGGGATTCACTTACTTTCTCTACTGGTCTGCATGTGCAGAAGATTGTGTATTATGTTGGGGTGGATGGGGTCTCCTGCAGCTGCCGCTAACGGTTCACCCGAACGGGAGAGAACCGGCTGAATACCATCTCTGCATACCCTACTAGCTAACCTTTAATGGTGGCAAGGAAGAACATTCAGAATGATAAATTGCCCTTCAGCTGTAGAGTATATTTCTGGGGACAATCTAGTCATGTCTATAGAAGAATTGGTTTCAGGGGCAAGAATACAGTTCACATCCCAACATCTAACACTGAATTGTGAAGGGACAAATATTTCCACATTCTGAAGGATTTGATGCTTTGTCAGGATTCTTTTCCTACAGAACTTTCAACATTTATGCAGCCTATATTGAAAGATATTAGAATTATAGCTTTGTTGACTATCAAAAACAACTTTGCTTTGCAAAAACAACAAGGTTACATTTACTATATCTAAACCAGATATAGTAACTGTAACCTTGATCATTCTGCTTCCTAAACAAGGATGCATTCCAGTTCATCACTAACTGTTCACTGACAGGTATTGTGTTTGAAATGTTAGTGGTATTGATAATATGAATGTTCTTTCATCATTAAATGTATAGTAGTTCATTTATTCATTAAAATTTGGTCACTTTTCATTGTTTAAAAACAAATCCCAAGGTGAGATTCATTTACACTTGCAAGTCAAGTGAGAGACATGCATTTGTGAATCAGCTGCCTATTTCCTTAAATATGCCATTAATCATCAGTAATGTTTTCTCTAATTTGATTTTCTCCAAATATGTTCAGCTCACATAGTGTATGATTAGGGAAAAGTGAAGGCCACTAACCTAATATATTCAGTGTTTCCCAACCTTGGCAACTTTATGATGTGTGGACTTTAATTTCCAGAATTTCTGGAAGTTGAAGTCCGCACATCGTAAAGTTGCCAAGTTTGAGAAACACTATAGTACCGTGATGGTGAACCTATGGTACATGTGCCACAGGTGGCACGTGGAGCTATCTCTGAGGGCACGCGAGCCATTGCCCTAGGTCAACTGCAGCACACATGCACGCTCCGGCCAACTGAGTTTCGGCCTCTGGAGAGTTGGGGGAGGGCGTTTCGCCCTTCACAGGCTTCAGGAAAGCCTCCGAGGCCTGGGGAGGGCGGAAAATGGGCCTACCGGGCCTACCGGAAGTTTGGAAACAGGCCTCCAGGGGAGACCGTTTTCATCCTCCCCAGGCTTCAGGAGGGGGGGGCATGCATGCATGCATAGGGTTGTGGGGGGGGGAATTGAATCATGGGTATGGGCACGTGTGCATGTGCTATCACACTTGTGCTTTCGGCACCCGAGCCAAAAGAGGTTAGCCATCCCTGCTATAGTATGTTATTCAGCTGGATAGATTCTTTTTAAAAATATGATTTGAATTGTTATTTCTATCTTTATCTGAAGACTAAAAAACATACTAAAATTCTTCCCACCCTTTTATTTTTCAGTGGAGTTATCTACCATCTCTTAAATTAATATTGTAGCACAATGTGTACCTACATAGAACACCAAATTAGCTGCCTTTTGAAATCTTTCCAAAACTGCTTGGAGCAATAAAAATATCTTCTAGTTTCTATAGTATCATAGTCTGATTCAACACCATAACTCTAGTCATATAGTCTTGCAAGTATCACAGAATTATAGATTATTTCCTGAGCCATGCATCATTGGACTCTTATCATTGGTACAAGTAATGTACCAATGATAAGAGTTATATAATAAGTAATATATATCACTTATTATAAAAAATAAACTACATACTATAGAAAAAATATCCTGAGTTTTCTTTTTTCAAATCAATACAATTAAAAACCTTCAGTTCTGAAGATAAATTAAAATAACCATAGTGATCTTTGTAGATGAATGTATTAGTCTATGCCTGAGATGCACAGCTTTGAAGCATTGGGAAGTACAGGGGTAAAATTAGAAAAGGGTTGAACATCTTTTGCATAGATTCTCATTTTTATTATTTTCATTTACTGTAAAGTATTTAACCTTTCTTGTTTGGAACAAACCTCCAATTTTACAGGGCAAGTCATACTCATCAGAGTAGAGAATGTTGAGCTAGACTGATATAGTCTAGCACTATAAATGTTTATCAGTACTGATGCCTGATGCATGTGGTTACAGTCAACTGAGCATTGGTTCTGCTATACAGCCAAAAGTGCCTATGACTTTATCTCCAAAAGAGCACAAAATGCATTTTCATTCAGTTAGGCACGAATGTCAAACTCGATTGCATCATGGGTCAGATTGGGACATAGTGTGGTGGTTTTTGCCTTTGTGGAGCTGGGGTGGGTGTGGCCTGCACATGGCATATCTGGCACGAGGCCTACCAGTTTGACAGTCCTGACTGTTAGGGGGTTGGAGTGGAGGTGGAGACCAGAGAAAGACGGTTCCAGGCAGCTGTCTGCTATGAAAGTATATAATATTTCACTGCCTTGTCTATTTGCAACTTCTTGTGCTGTATCCAGAATGTTCAATCTCATGAATGGTAAGAATCTTCTCCACATGAAAAATAGAAAGGAAGAGACATTCTAGAGTGCTCTTTGCTGATGAGCTCCTGAAAAATATCTGCATTCTAGTTTTATTTGGGTTATTCATCTTTATCAGCAATTCTCATTGATGAGGCAGAGTTCTCAGAGATAGTTATATTATGGTAGTTATAATTAATGGTGACCTAACAGATTAGTTGAGTATTAAATCTATAGGTTTGTGCTATGTGTTGTTTGATTTTACGCAGCCAACCCAACTTTCTTTCTATTTCTTAGGCGCATTGGGAGATGATGACTATCCCAAAATGGTGGCAGATTGGTTTCCTAGTCTTAGCTGCTCAGTGTTGCTAATTCCTCATTGCTCTCAGACATAAAGTGATGCTGCCGGACTTCACTATATTGCTTGATTATATTTCATAAGACAACTGTTAGATTGAATGCACATTCTGAAACTGGATCTAATTTTAAAATTTTGATTAGAAATAAAAATGGCATGTTTTATATTTATACATTGATAACAGTGGGAGGCTGAGCCCGTAGGTTAAAAGATTGGGGGATTCAACTTTCCTCTCTCAGAAATCCACTGTTTTACATTCCTACTTTCCTCCTTTGGTGCAGCTTTTTGATAATTATTATGGCAACTGCCTTATAGGAGATTGCTTTGTCTTCTACCCCCTCATTAACCATAAGATATGGGACAAATAGGGATCCCTGAACACATACTAGTTAGTAGACTGGAAATAATAATTACAGTATTGATTGTGTTAATAGTAATGGAAAAGGAAATTAAGATCTGGAGCTCTTGCCCTTTGTACCTCCAAGCCAGGTGACCACAGAAAACAGTTCCCCCTTCTCTTTTTTTGGAATGGAGGCAGAGATGCACAAGGTAATTTTTTAAAAAAAGTATTAAAAATAAGAACAATAGAAAACATCATCATAATCTTAAGTAGTCAAAATATCAAAACCTTTACAAGCAAGTCAATAAAGCACTGAGCAGCATAAAATCACAAATGATTCTTTAAACATCAGTCTCTAATAAAAAGCAGCGAGGAGACTGGTCACAGATCCACAGTGAAATTGTAGCTCAAAGCTTGAAGTAGAGGTAAACACAAAACTTGACTTTGCAGTGCATTTTGACAAAAAAGTAACTAGAGACAGTTACCAGAGTCATCAAGATGCCAGAGACAATAAATCTGTTTTTTTTAAATAAACAAATCAACAACTCTGATTACAGCTCCTCTACTGGAAACCTTTACCTTTGAAGCAAAAGATTTCTCCAACACCCTTTTCTTGAAACATTTGTTCTTCCTAACCAGTAGGAAGGGCTGCCAGTCGTCAACCCTCGGATTTACACATTGTCAGGCATGACTCATTCAGAAGCTAAGTGTTTCTGTTTGGGAAGATTTGTGTGTCCGGAGAAATAATCTTTAGGAGGGGAAAGCCTATTTCCAGAACTGCCTATCTGGGGCAGATTCTGGACTGAATGGGAAGCTTCCCTAGTGAATGCAATATTATTTTGTATCAGCCATGTAGGGAAATGCTAGCAAAGCATATTCATCAAATGTACAGGTAGCCTTTGACTTACTGCAGTTCACTTAATGACTGTTGCAACAGCACTGAAAAAGTGATTTATGACTATTTTTCACACTTATGATTGTTTCAGCATCCCGTGATTTACATTCAGATGTTTGACAACTAACTCTCATTTATGATGGTTGCAGTGTCCCGGGGTGATGTGATCCCCTTTTGCGACCTTCTGACAAGCAAAGTCTATCTGGGAAACCAGAGTCACTTAATAACCATGTTACTAATTTAACAATTGCAATGATTCACTTAACAACTGTGGCAAGAAAAGTCATAAAATGGGACAATATTCACTTAACAAATTTCTCACTTAGCAACATAAATTTTGGGCTCAATTGTGGTCATAAATTGACAATTACTTATATTGCATTTACTCAAGACATAACTTAGTGTAAAAGGGAATATGGGAAGTAACTACTAAGCTTTTGTCCTTGTTTCTATGAGTTTCTCATAAAAATTCAATTTGTGCCTCGAAAGGCTTTAGTCTCACTAGAGAGCTCTTATGTTCTTAACAGATTTATTCTATTGTGTCACACCCTTTTTATGTAACTGCCTAAAATTAGAGGCTGGAGATGTGCACAGGGAGAGATGGAGAAAATTCAGTTCTTTTGAATAGAATTTCAGTGTTCAGTGACCATTCTTGAATAGTAATATTCACAACAGTATTCATTTAAATCTCCCACTTGTCTTTTTGCTGAATTTCTGAGCCATATGGTTTAAGTTTAATTATGAAAACTGTTAAGGAAGAGCCAAACTGAAATGCTGCATACTAAAAAGATGCCATTTAATGACCTTTTATTTCCACAGTGTTCATACATCCCCCCCTGTGAACGGGAAAATGAGAAGAACTCTGATATTGTAATGCACTGGCAGATTTATTGGGAAGACGAAGTAGGTTCTCAGCCTTTCACTTGCTACTTTAATCAGCACCTCAGGTAAGTATCTTCACACATCTATGAGTTGACTTGTATATATTATCTACACTCTTGCTGGTCTTTTTATACCTTTACTTGTTGTGCACAAAATTTAGGGATAGAGTTGGGCTAAATCAGGGCTCAGGTCTAAATACAACCTCGTCTCCTTGGAGGTCAAACTACTAGATTTTGCGTAGATTCCTGGTTGGTATACTGAGTACAAAACATTTTCCCCTATATAAATCTTGATTGATTGCTGATTCCCTTTGAGAATAGAATTTTGTAGTAAAAACACACAAATAACAATTTGTCTTCAGACCTATTAAAATACTTCTACTAGTAACAATAATGAAAACAGGATAGTTCTTATATTCCATATTGGCCAGAAGTTATAATGAACAGCTTGAAGAGTTCCAAGTTTAATAAAATTTGTATGCCGCCCACTCCCATTGGAACTCTGGGCGGCTCACAACGACAAAAACATTTAAAATTTAAAAATAGAAAATACAATGTTAAAATTCCACATCATCCATTCCATCTAAGCGGGGCTGGATATCAATCAACAGCCCCAGGCCTTCCGGAACAGCCAGGTCTTGACGGCTTTACGGAAGGCTGGGAGTGTGGTAAGGGTCCGGATCTCTGCGGGTAGATCGTTCCACAGGGCCAGCGCAGCAACAGAGAAGGCCCTCCCCCGGGGAGCCGCCAGCCGGCATTGTCCGGTTGATGGCACCCGGAGGAGGCCCAACCTGTGCGATCTTGTTGGTCATTGGGAGATAACCGGCAGGAGGCAGTCTCTCAGGTAGCCAGGTCCTAAACCATGTAGGGCTTTAAAAGTAACGACTAGCACCTTGAAGCGCGTCCGGAGACCAATGGGGAGCCAGTGCAGCTCACGGAGGATAGGTGTAATATGGGTGTATCTAGATACACCCCATATCGCTCATGCGGCTGCATTCTGGACCAGCTGAAGTCTTTGAACACTCTTCAGGGGCAGCCCCATGTAGAGCACGTTACAGTAATCCAGTCTTGAGGTGACGAGGGCATGAGTGACTATTCGAAGTGCCTCCTCCCGGTCCAGGTAGGGCCACAACTGGTGCATCAGGCAAACCTGGGCGAAAGACTTCCTGGTCACAGCCAACAGATGGTGCTCTAACGTCAGCTGTGGATCCAGGAGGACACCCAAATTGCGGGCCCTCTCCGAGGGGTGTATAATTTCACCCCCCAGGCTAAGAGGTGGAATGTCTGGACTAACCTTGGGAGGCAACATCAATAGCCACTCGTTCTTGTCTGGATTGAGTGCAAGCTTGTTCACTCCCATCCAGACCCTGACAGCCTCCAGGCACTGGCACATCACTTCCACTGCTTCACTGAGTTGGCACGGAGCAGACAGATACAATTGAGTATCGCCCGCATATTGATGATATTTGATCCCGTGCCGGCGTATGATCTCACCCAGCAGCTTCATGTAGATGTTAAATAGGAGGGGGGACAGGACCGAACCCTGCAGCACCCCATATTTGAGGAGCCTAGGGGCCAACCTCTGTCCTCCAACCAACACTGACTGCGACCTGTCCGAGAGGTAGGAGGAGAACCACCTTAAAATGGTGTCTCCCACTCCCATCTCCCGTAACCGTCGCAGAAGGATACCATGGTCGATGGTATCGAAGGCCGCTGAGAGATCAAGGAGCATTAGGATAGAAGAATGTCCTCTATCCCTGGCCCGCCAGAGATCATTGATCAGCGTGACCAAAGCAGTCTCTGTGCCGTAACCAGGCCTGAAACCCGACTGAAAGGGATCCAGATAATCTGCTTCATCCAAGGTCCGCCGGAGTTGAAAGGCCACCACCTTCTCAACAACCTTCCCTATGAAGGGGAGGTTGGAGACTGGGCGATAGTTGTTTAAAATGGCTGGATCCAGGGATGGTTTCTTAAAGAGGGGTCTCACCACCGCATCCTTTAGAGGATGCGGGAAGGATCCCTCCAGAAGAGAGGTGTTAACGATCCTCTGGAGCCAGCCATGTGTCACCTCCCTGCTGGTCGAGACCAGCCAGGAGGGACACGGGTCCAGCAAACAGGTGGAGGAACTCACTGCTCCCATGGCCTTGTCCACTTCCTCAGGAGCGACAAGTTGAAATCCGCTCCATAAAATCCGGTCAGGACCTTCCCCCGGCGCCTCGGCTGGTACCGTCCAAGTGGAGTCCAGGTCCATCCGGATCCGAGCGATTTTATCCGACAGAAACTGAACAAATTCCTCAGCTCTACCCTGTAAGGGTTTGTCCGCATCCCTCCCTTTCAAGAGGGAGCGGGCTATCCTAAACAGGGCGGCTGGGCGAGATTCTGTGGATGCAATAAGAGTGGAAAAATGTGCACATTTTGCTGCCCGTATCGCCACTAGATAAGTCCTAATAAAGGCTCTTAATTGTGTTTGGTCGGATTCGGAGTTACTAGCTCTCCAGCATCGCTCTAGGCGTCTCTTTTGGTGCTTCATCTCCCGGAGTTCCTTGGTGAACCAAGGAACCATCCTAGATCCACTGCCGCGGAGAGGCCATAAAGGCACAATCTGCTATATTCCAAGCAGCGACCAAGGACTCCGCCGGACTGTGGGCCAGAGAGTCAGGTATCTCACCAAGTGCCGTCTGAAATCCCATAGGGTCCATCAGGTGCCTGGGGCAGAACCACCTAATCGGTTCCCCCTCCCTACAGTGGAGGATTGGTTTCCGAAAGTCGAGCCTCAGTAGGAAGTGATCTGACCATGACAAGGGCAAGATCTTAATGCCCTTCAAATCTAGATCACGTCTCCACTGCTCCAAGAGAAACACAAGGTCAAGCATGTGCCCCGCTGAATGAGTCGGACCCTGAATTACCTGGGTCAAGTCCATGACTGTCATGGAAGCCATGAACTCCTGCGCTCCATCAGAGCATTCACTGAGAGACGGCAGGTTGAAATCCCCCAGCACTATAAGCCTGGGGAACTCAACCGCCAGCTCGGCTACTGACTCGAGGAGCACAGGCAGGGCAGTTGTAACACTGTTGGGAGGTAGGTACGTTAGCAAAAAACCCATTTGACCCCCAATGTCCAACTTCACCAGAAGGGACTCACACCCGACAATCTCCGGAGCAGGGATCCCACGAGGAACTAGGGAGTCTCGGATGATGACTGCCACTCCCCCACCCCTTCCTTGTGTCACGGCTGATGTAGCAACTGAAACCCTTCTGGGCACATTTCAGTGAGGGGGACTCCTTCCTCATGGCCCAGCCAGGTCTCAGTAATACATGCCAGGTCTGCCCCCTCATCTAGCATTAGGTCCCGGACGAGGGGAGCTTTGTGAACCACAGACCTGGCATTTAGCAACAGCAGCCTGACACCAGGGCCCTGACAACTCTCGCCATCTAGAAATCTAATAATAAATCCAATCCAATCCATCTGGTCCTGGAATAGAGCTGACAGGGCCGGAAGGAGGGATCGCTGTGACGTAGCGAACCATCCTTCCCCGGTAATGGCTAGCCCTATAGCTCCCGTCAAACCTGCCTCTCCCAACTATGACCGGGATGCACTGGCCCATTCCCGCACCCATAGACCCTACTTTCCCTCCCGAAGCAGCCGTTCTCCCCGGCAGGCCGTTCATACCACACATTCTAGGGTGAGAGGCAGAACCGGGCCCCCATCCACTTCTGCTGGTGCACTCAGTGGTGGGGGCTACGGACTGCGCTCTCAGTCTTCCCATCCATACCGGCCAAGCATTCTGCACATACATACCCCACTAATCAAATACAATTAATACAATACAATAGCTAAAAAATTCATTAATTTTAAAAACTGTGGGATCATTCAACCAACACATATGTACCACATGCACTCCCCATACAAAAAGAGATGAAAAAGAAAATGAAAATTGCGCAGTTGATTAAAAAAATGTTCAGCTAAATTTGTTGGTGGGTTCGCAGGAAGGTCCAATCTAGAGATAGTGTCCTTGAGGTAATGGTAGGCAGCAATAGTCGGAACAGGGCAACAAGATTGAAAAGTCTGGAAATCCAGGGGTCCAGAATCCAAGGTCCAAAATCCATAGGCAGTCCAAGGTCCATAAACATAAACAGAGGCAGGGAGAGCCAGGTGGTGCGAGTAATAGGTTTTAGTAGTTGTAGAAGCTTTGCAACCATAACAGGGCAGAGAAAAAACCCACGATGTAAAGCCAGGCAATTCAAATGGAGTGAGGGTGGGGGAAACGCCTGGAGGGATCATAGAAATAGCTGACCCCTCTGTCCAGCGCCACATAAGCCAACCAACCCACTCCGAGGAAGTCGACTGCGGGCCAAAGTAGTTCTGAAAAACTGTGGGGGCTCTCCCACTTCAAGAAGGGTAAGGACAGAGGCCGCCGGGACGCTGCAAATCAAGATACGATAAGAGCATGTGAGGGGGGGGAGCCGCGGCAGCAGTAGCCAGGCCAGCTGCTTGATTCCATTCAATGCCATCCAGATGACCGCCCCCTCGTTGATGGGATGATATTAATACGGCTCCAAAGATTCTCCTGAGTTTGTCTAGACCAGAAATAAAGTCCCACATCCAAAAACCAAGCTGGAAAACACCGGCGTTATTCAAAGCCGCCGGGGATGGAAAAAGGCACTTCGGCAGCCAAACAGGCTAGAAACCGACCCAAGGAGCCAACCCTCCAACAAATCGACTGGCCGAGGTCCCCAAGTCATATTTTACCGGACAGCTCCTTCCTTGTGGGGCTCACTGCTAGTAATCAGATGTTTTTCGGGTGGTTCTTTCTTCTTCTGGAGCACGGGGGGTATCGACCGTTCTGAGAGCTCGCACATGCGCAGAAAAAAAAAGAGCAGGATGTTGCTAATGTAAACAAAGATGGGTAGAGTAGAGTAGAGTAACAGAGTTCAAAGGGGCCTTGGGGGGTCTCCTAGTCCAACCCCCTGCTCAAGCAGGAGACCCTATACAGGTAGTCTTTGACTTACAGCAGTTTGTGTAGTGACTGTTCAAAGTTACAGCAGTTCTTAAAACAGGACTTATGACCATTGTTCACACTTATGACCACTGCAACATCCCCCATAATCACATGATCAAAATTCAGATGCTTGGCAAGTGCCTCATTTATGACAGTTGCAAGGTCCTGGGGTCATATGATCACCTTTTGTGATCTTCTGATAAGCAAAATCAATGGGGAAGCCAGATTCACCTAACAAATGTGTTGTTAATTTAACAACTGTAGTGATTCATTTAACAACTGTGGCAAAAAAGATCACAAAATGGGAGAAAATTTACTTAACAAATATTTTGCTTAGCAATGGAAATTTTGAGCTCAATTGTGGTAATAAGTCAAGGACTACCTGTACCATGTTAGTATAGATACAGAAATAGAAACAGAAGCTCCCATATTTCTTTGCAGTTGGCTATTGTGCAATTATAGGTCATAGCTATAGGCATCTTTAGACTCCAGAGGTCTAAACCATAATCTTAGTTGATTATAGCATATACTCCTTGGAATGAGTATGCCATTCATCTAGAATGAATGGCAAGTCCCTAGAGTGAAATTTAGATTAAGATTCATGGTCTTTCCCAACTTGCCTCTAACCAAGAGCATAAACATCAGGCAGTGTACAAATTTAATAAATTATCATCATCATCATCATTATCTATTGTTTCCTTATAACATTGTCTTTATCATTTGAAGATTTTGGAAAAACCTAACAATTCACCAGGAATTGATGAAAAATATTTCTGCTCCCAAACTTCAACTTGGATAGCACAAAGAGAGCAACTTTTTCACAGGCATACTTCATCTTTCTCAATATTTGTTAGTGCTTGTCTTTCCTGGTTTTAATTTCAGGTAGAAATTTGAAAAGTTTAAAAGGGGAGGAAACAACCTGCTTCTGGGTAAAGCATCAACTTCTAACCAGCACTTAATTTATTTAGAATGTTCCTGGGCTCCAATTAGACCCTCCTAGAATAAAATGGTCAACTGCAAATCTGGAAAGAGGACATACAGAACAAAGAGGATCTGTGCATGTGCAGGATGGGAAATGGCTGCCAAGCGTTACCGCTTAGGCATACGAAAAGACAAACGGACAAAGTGCAAGGGACTGAGACTCCAGATATTGCAATAGGAGGTCTTGGCAGGAAATCAGCTACTAGACATCACAGGGAAGTGATTACCTGGGGGGGGGGGTCGCTCTCGGGCGGCCCCTGGACGGCGGCTTCGGCTTCGGTGTTCCTGTGTTGGCTGGCGGTGGCGGTGGCGGTGGTACTGTGTGAACAACGGCGACGGCGGCAGCATTGCACGGGCGGCGAGCGCTTTCGGCTTCGCTGCCAGCTTTTGCTGCTGGGGGAGATGGCGGACTGGTCCCGGACTGTACCGGTGAGGCGGTTTATGCCTCACCCAAAGGAGGGAGCGGTGAGTGCTGGGGCAATGTGTTTTGGGACTGGGCGGCTGGTTCTTTGCCGCCGCCGTAGTTCTCCTAGGTCCACCCCCTCCCTCCTCTCAGACTTCTTTCGGCCTTGCTGTTGCCACTGTGGGGCTTTGTGCCGCCTGTTTCTCTGCTTGGTGTATGGTGGCCGGCGCGCCCAGTGTCACCTACTGCTCCCTTAGGGGTGCCCTCTTTGAAAGCCCCACTTTCTGGACCAGCCTACTCCCGGCGCTGCAAAGTTGGATGGGCGGTGCACCTGGGGTTTGGAATTTTCCCCCAGTGGCCGCCATTTTCAGCCCCGACTTATTTCACCTTCCCCTCTTCTGGTCTACCTCTCGCATAACTTCATCATTGTAATGACTATTAAGACCTTCTGGCATGCTGGCAGCTCTGTAGCCTGTTGTGTCACACGCATACGATGAAAGGAAAGTGGGGACGCGGGCATGACTTTAACCATCCTTCTTAACTGATGTCTACATTCCCACCAGTTCCGGTTCCAAACTGCACGAATCCACTTGGGCGGAATTTAAGATCTGCACAATTTTTACTGGGATGGAGTATGTGTGGTGTGAATGATGATGAACGAACCCACTTTTAATTTAAATTAATTAATTTTATATTATTATGTTACTGTAATTTTGTATGTTTTAAATAACTACAGTGGGGTGTGTATGAGAGAGTGGTTGTGTAGTATACATGAGAGGCCAGGAGCACAGCCTAGTGCCCCCTCCACTGAGTGCATAAGCAGAAGTGGAAGGGGATCCAGGCCTACCTCCTGTCCTAGAATAATTGATAGATGTGGCCTGCCGAGAAAAATGGGGGCCATGGGAGATGGGGGGGTCTATGGGGATTGGGGCGGGTCAGAGCATTCTGCTCATGGCTGGGAAGGGCAGGTATGATGGGAGCTACAGGGCTAGCCATTACCGGGAAAGGAGGGCTCGCTACGTTACAGCGATCCCTTGTTCCGGCCCTGTAAGCTCAACTCCAGGAACTATGACAAGAGAAGCCAGGGCCCTGGCCTCAGGTTGCTGCTGCTAAATGCCAGGTCTGTGATCCATAAAGCTCCCCTCATCCAGGACTTAGTACTTGATGAGGGGGCGGACCTGGCATGTATTACTGAAACCTGGCTGGGACATGAGGGAGGAGTCCCCCTCTCGGAAATGTGCCCAGAAGGGTTCCAGGTGCTCCATCAACCTCGACACCAGAGAAAGGGGTGGGGGAGTGGCAGTTATTATCCAAGGATCATTAGTTCCTCGCAGGATGCCTGCTCCAGAGACTGTGGGGTGTGAGTCTCTGCTCTTGAAGTTGGACCTAGGGGTTCAAGTGAGCTTGTTTTTGATGTACCTACCTCCCAGCTGTGCCACAACAGCCCTGCCCACATTCCTAGAGTCAGTATCCGGGTTGGCAGTTGAGTTCCCCAGACTAATAGTACTGGGGGTCTTCAACTTGCCATTTCTGGGCAAACGCTCTGATGGGGCGCAGGAGTTCATGGCTTCCATGACAACCATGGACTTGACCCAAGTAATTCAGGGTCCGACTCAGAGCAGGACACACACTCGACCTTGTGTTTCTTTCGGGGCAGTGGAGACGTGATCTTGAACTAAGGGGGATAGAGACCTTGCCCTTGTCATGGTCAGATCACTTCCTCCTAAGGCTTGACTTTCGGAAGCTATTCCCCCTCCGCAGGGAGGTGGAGCCAATTAAATGGTTCCACCTCAGGTGCCTGATGGACCCACTGAGATTTCAGACGGAACTTGGGGAGATATCTGACTCTCTTGCCCACACTCCGACAGACTCCTTGGTTGCCACCTGGAATGCAATGGCAACTGAGGCTCTGGATCGGATTGTGCCTTTGCGGCCTCTCCGCAGCAGTGGATCCAGGAGGGCACCTTGGTTCACCGAGGAACTCCGGGAGATGAAGTGCCAAAAGAGACGCCAAGAGCGACGTTGGAGGGCTAGCAACTCCGAATCTGACCGAACACTACTAAGAGCCTTCACTAGGACTTATTTAGTGGCGATAAGGGCGGCAAAATGTGTACATTTTTCCGCTCTTATTGCGTCCGCAGAATCTCACCCAGCCACCCTGTTTAGGATAACTCGCTCCCTCCTAAAAGGGGAGGATGCGGGGGAACCCTTACAGGGGCGGGCTGAGGAGTTTGTTCAGTTTCTGTCGGACAAAATCACTCAGATTCAGACAGACCTAGACTCCAGTCTAGGGAGGGAAGGTCTTGCTCAGATTTCCTGGAACGAGTTCCAGCTTGTCACCCCTGAAGAAGTGGACAAGGCCATGGGAGCGATGAGTGCCTCCACCTGTTTGCTGGATCCATGCCCCTCCTGGCTGGTCTCGACCAGCAGGGAGGTAACACGAGGCTGGCTCCAGAGGATTACTAACTCGTCTTTGCAGGAGGGATCTTTCCCGCAATCCTTGAAGGAAGCGGTGGTAAGACCCCTCCTTAAGAAGCCTTCTCTTGACCCAGCTATTTTCAAAAACTATCGTCCGGTCTCCAACCTCCCTTTTTTAGGGAAGGTTGTTGAGAAGGTGGTGGCCCTACAACTCCGACGGATGTTGGATGAAGCAGATTATCTAGATCCCTTTCAGTCTGGATTCAGGCCTGGATTCTCCACCAAAACCGCTTTGGTCGCCCTGATCGATGATCTCTGGCAGGCCAGGGATGGAGGACACTCCTCTATCCTTGTGCTCCTTGACCTCTCAGCAGCCTTCGATACCATCGACCATGGTATCCTTCTGCGACGGCTGGAAGAGGTGGGAGTGGGAGGCACAGTTTTACGGTGGTTCTCCTCTTACCTCTCCGACAGGTCGCAGTTGGTGTTGATTGGAGGACAAAGGTCGACCCCTAGGCCCCTTAAATATGGGGTGTCACAGGGCTTGGTCTTGTTCCCCCTCCTATTTAGCATCTACATGAAGCCACTGGGTGAGATCATTCGTCGGCACGGGATTAAATACCATCAATATGTGGATGATACCCAGTTGTATCTCTCCGCCCCGTGCCAACTCAGTGTAGCAGTGGAAGTGATGTGCCAGTGCCTGGAAGCTGTCAGGGTCTGGATGGGGGTAAACAAACTCGCACTCAATCCTGACAAGACCGAGTGGCTATGGATGTTGCCCCCCAAGGACAGCCCAGTTAGTCCATCCTTATGCCTGGGTGGTGAAAATCTACTCCCCTCAGAGAGGGTCCGTAACTTGGGAGTCCTCCTGGACCCGCAGCTGACGTTAGAACATCACCTGTCGGCTGTGGCCAGGGGGGGTTTCGCCCAGGTTCGCCTGGTGCACTAGTTGCGGCCCTATTTGGATCGGGAGGCACTTCACACAGTCACTCATGCCCTCGTCACCTCAAGGCTTGACTACTGTAATGTGCTCTACATGGGACTGCCCCTGAAAAGTGTTCGGAGACTACAACTAGTCCAGAATGCAGCCGCGCGAGCGATATGGGGTGTACCAAGGTACACCCACATTACACCTATCCTCCGTGAGCTGCACTGGCTCCCTATTGGTCTCCGAGCACAATTCAACGTGCTGGTCATTACCTTTAAAGCCCTACATGCCCTAGGACCCGGATATCTGCAAGACTGTCTTCTGCCACATACCTCCCAATGACCGATAAGATTGCACAGGGTGGGCCTTCTCCGGGTGCCATCAGCCAGACAATGTCGGCTGGCAACCACCCGGGGGAGGGCCTTCTCTGTAGCCACTCCGACCCTATGGAATGAACTGCCCCCAGAGATCCGGACCCTACCCACTCTCATGGCCTTCCGAAAGGCTATTAAAACCTAGCTATTCCGGCAGGCCTCGGGCTGTTTACCTCATGATTGAGGTCCAACCCCGATTGGACTGGGTGTATGATGTGGTTTTTTAAATCTATGTTTCTCTGTTTTAACCCTTCTATTTTTTAAAATGTATTTGTTGTAAGCCGCCCGGAGTCCTTCGGGATTGGGCGGCCTATAAATTCATTAAATCTAATCTAATCTAAAAGAGGAAATGTTTGAGTTTCCTCCTTTAAAATGGCTGCATTTCTGTAAATGGGTTTGCCATCTGCCCTGCTGCACCTGAAGTGGTGACATGGGAGACATTAGTATGCTGGGAATGGTGGAGGAAGTGTCCATGAAGAAGAGGAAAAAGCTAGAGAGGTTTGATAAGTGCTGGGTGCACCATATGCAGCAAAGACAGTTGAGAAAGATTAGAGTGGCTTGATTGAAGAATATCCAAAGGAAAAGGTTTGGAATGAGATCATTGTCAAGGGGCTTGGCAGTAGCTGCAGTAATAGCATCTGGAAAAGGTGGTGGCCAGTGTGACTCAGTTGCAGCATTAGAAGCCACATAACAGACTTTGGGGAAGATGGAAATGCGGGAAACAGCTTATATCCCTGGCAAGATTTATAGAAGCCCAGAGAATCTACTAGCCTTGGAAAAAAACCAGTGTTGGCAAGTTTTAGAAAGGAGATGCAGGGACCTGGCAGAAATATCCAATGCAACATCTCAAGTATAACAGCAAGCTAGAGTTAGATGATTCTAGAATCGGTGCAGCATTATGACTGCTTCAATTTGCAGAAGTGCAACTATTAATTGACTTGATGAGTCAACTGGATTGCCATTTGCTCTGAAAACTGGGGGAAAAACCCATACTTTGTCTTAAAAGGACTGGACGTGGCTCCCTCTTTTGTGTTACATTGCTCAAACGTTGGTTTGGGACCATTCAAAGACATGAGAGACCCACTTGTGATATCCAGACAATAGAATTACAGTACCACCTGTGAAGTAGGCAGTTAAAATTCTGAAAGTCTAATTGTAAGTTCAGTCATTTGTTGTGGTAATAGATCATCAACTATTGATATGGTTTCAGAAACTTTTTGAACACTGTCTGAAAAACTGTAGAACGGCCAACATGATTTGATGCAGCCTTCCAGTGACGTTTTAGAAAGCCTTGGAAACATTGTGACAGTGGTCTGTGGTATTTGGAGAACGGTGTGGGCAGTCTTGGGAAGAAGGCCTAACCGTGGCAGCATCTGCCTTATATACAGTTGCAAGAAAAAGTATGTGAACCCCTTGGGATTACGTGGAGTTTTGCATGAATTGGTCATAAAATGTGCTCTGAACTGCATAGTGTTATGTGTTTTTCCCAAACAACTCAATTTTGGTTTCATCTGTCCACAGTATATTTTGTCAGTAGTGCTGTGGAACATCCAGGTGCTCTTTTGCCAACTTCAAACATGCTGCAATATTTTTTGGGGATAGCAGTGGCTTCCTCCGTGGTGTCCTCCCATGTACTCCATTCTTGTTTAATGTTTTCCTTATTATAGATGTGTCAACAAAAATGTTAGCATGTGCCAGAGATTTCTGTAGGTCTTTAGCTGCCACTCTAGGATTCTTCTTCACCTCATGAAGCATTCTGTGCTGTGCTCTTGCAGTCATTTTTACAGGACTACCACGCCTAGGGAGAGTGGCAACAGTGCTGCCTTACTGTGGACACATGAACATCAAGGCTTTTGGAGATACATTTGTAACCTTTTCCAGCTTCATGCAAATCAACAATTCTTGATCATAGGTCTTCTGAGAGCTCTTTTCTGCAAGGCATGATTCACATCAGACAGTGCTTCTTGAAACCAGTAAACCCAAAACAGGTGTGTTTTTTTAAAGGGCAGGACAGCTGTCAGCAACACATCCAATATCATCACACTGATTGTAGTCAAGGTTGGCTCACTCCTGGCTCCAATTAGCTCTTGGAGAAGTCATTAGGTTAGGGGCTCACATATTTTTTCCCCCCTGCACTGTGAATGTTTACATGTTATGTTCAGTTAACATCTAATGTTTCTGTAGTATTATTTTCAGCAGACTGTGTTTTTCTATTGTTGTGACTTAGATGCAGTTCAGAGTACATTTTATGACCAATTCATGCAAAACTCCACGTAATCCCAAGGGGTTCACATACTTTTTCTTGCAACTGTAGGACCGGGCTGGGTACATCTCATCAGCAATAGGAGAAAAATAGCGAAGGTCCTCTGGGGCAGCAGTGCTGATAGACAGCAAAGTATTAGGATGAATGGAGTGCAGGGCAGCAAAGGTAGAAGGAATGGTTGGGGCTTGAGGTGGTATTGCTCAGTGGCCCTGGGGCTGAAGTAGAAGCCTGGGGTTAGTGGTGGTTGGATGAAATTATGTAAAGCCTTTGGCCTCTACTTCAGCTCCAGTACTGCCACTGCTGTTGAGGAGTGCCACTCTGCAGGACAGGGATGGGGAGGGGAACAGTTGGAGAGCCCTGGCAGTTGTAAGTGTGGGGAGGCTATCAAGTGCCTGAATTTTGATTAGGTGACTATGGGAGCACTGCAACAGCTGTAACTTCAGGGACCCGGCATAAATGCCATTCATTCAGTGGTGCTGCAACTTCATACAGTTGCTGAACAAATTTAGTCATAACTCCAGGAGAGCCTGTAATGGTTCTCCCTGTGACTTCCTATGGAAGTGAAAGTTGGACTTTGAAGAAGCAGGATAGAAAGAGTATTGGGTTGGAGAAGACTCCTGCGAATACCAAGGACAGCCAAGAAATCAAACTAATGGATCATCAAACAAATCAATCCAGAATTCTGAATCAAGGTGCAAATCATCAGGCTCAAATTATCTTACTTTGAACACATTAGGCAAAGACCTGTCTTCCTAGAAAAAGCTGTAATGCTGGGAAAGATGGAGGGAAAGAGGAGAAGAGGATGGCTAGCACCAACGTGAATGGACTCAGTTACAGTGACTACACAACAATAGAAAACCTGAAATATCAGATTAAGAATAGATCATCATGGAGAAACCCTATCTATTTGGTTATTAAGAGTCAAGACTGACCTGATGGCAATCAATCAATCAATCACTCAATCAATCAATCAATCAAAAGAGCTGCAGTTCTTGAAAGTTTATGGTTTTTAATAACATTTGCTAGTCAGAAAAGGGATTACCAAAGTCTTGATTTTTGCCACTACAGACTAACGTGGATGGCCGCCCACTTGCTAGCTTTTTTGTGATAGTGCCCACAACATAATCTCAACATACAAACTGCCCATTGTTGCTTTCCTACTCCTATCCTGAGATTGAGACTCACAAAAAGATCCAGGAGAACTTTTCAGATGACCAGAATCTCCATTGTGCTTGGGGTCACAAGATTTGTCAAATAATAACATTATTCCAGCTCTTCTTGTCTGGATTTATCTTTTTTCCTGAAATAATTCTCAGTATACAGTACACTTTGGTGCTTTTTATGTTGATTTATCTCTTTCACAAAAAAACCAAAAGAAACCCCCACCTCCTGAACTTGGAAGTTCAGGAGTCCCTTCAGGAACAATCCTTTTCAAAAGCAAACAGCCAAAAAGAATACAATGCTGAGAGATGATCTGCAACCAATGTATGGCTGTAGAGCTGACTTATAGCCTTGGTCTTCATTACTTTGTGATCTCAATGTTGGAATTGATTGCACGGGCTTCTGGTTAGTTTGGTTTTCAACTCCTTGTGTTTCATACTCATGAACTAAATTCTGCTGGCAATGACATTTTAGCCTTTTGCCTCCAGTGGTGAGATTCAGCCAGTCCGCACCTAGCCGGGAGAACCGGTTGTTAACTTTCTAAGCAGTTCGGAGAACCGGTTGTTGGAAGAAACCACCTTTTGTTTTCCCCCCCACTTTTCAGGGCTAATCCTGTAAGGAAGGCAGGAAGGAAACATTCTGGTGTTGTTTCTAGCTTAATCTTTAGTGCCTTGCTTACAGAAACTGCCTTTCCGGTTAACCCTTATTACATTGTAACAGCTAAGACGAAGATCCCATTGACCTGAGTGACGTTGAATTGGCCATGCCCACATGGTCACATGACCACTGAGCCACGCCTACTCAGCTGGTCATTAGGGCAGAGAACCAGTTGTTAAATTATTTGAATCCCACCACTGTTTGCCTCTGACTTGTTTCTCTTTTCTGAACAATAATTTATAAAAGGGAAGCAGGAGAAAATTCATAATTGAAAATGTACTAGACATATTTGAGTTGGAAACTTAAACTGTCTTTTGGGAGTTAGTGGGTGGCTAATACAGCCTCACCAGACAGTCTTTCAGCAAATAGTCCTTTTGGGACTGACCATTTTTGCAGCTATTCTGCTGGTAGGCAACCAGGCTATAAGTACACTGCAGAATCCAACAGCAACCTTATAGCTCAAAAAGGTTGGAGACTCCACCATGGCCTCTTGGCACACATTACATAGCAGTAGG
This sequence comes from Thamnophis sirtalis, assembly GCF_051295495.1. Lineage (NCBI taxonomy): Eukaryota > Metazoa > Chordata > Lepidosauria > Squamata > Natricidae > Thamnophis > Thamnophis sirtalis. The sequence goes on along the minus strand of NW_028261389.1, from coordinate 46,107,565 downwards.
GAGAAATCTTCACACAGGGTTGCTTATAGTGAAATATGTTTTCACCCCTGCCATGCAGTATATAGTTACCTCTCTACACACATACAGTAGACTTGTATTGTATCTCTCTCTCTATCTCATTCTCTGCAACACTAGAGTTCGGCAGGTATGTATCTCTTCAATCATGCCAAATTAAGTCTACTGTTTATTTTCCATTGTGACTTGGCAGCTGTAACATGAATATCTTTTATTCTATGTCAGGATAAATGCTGTGCCAAATATTTGTTTAGAGTTACTAAATGAAAGAATGCAATAGATAATAACCATCTGCAGAGCACTATGCTGCACTTTGGAGTCATCCATCTTAAGATAATTGCTTTGTTGCAGCAAAGGAACCCTCTGTAATAAGGGCTTTTAGAGAATAGAATGTTCTGCTTTTAGAGAATAGAACATTTGCCAACCTTTATTTTGTCATCTTAGTTGGCTGTTTTCTTTTTTGAGTGGCAACCAAGTGCTGAATCCAAATGCAGACAGAGAGCCTCTTTAAACCCACTTTAACTTGGTTGTCGCTCTATGGTTATAAACTACACATATTGTATTGTTGATTAAAGAAGTGGGAAGATTCTGGTTTAGTCTTATAAAAAATAAACTAAAAGCACTTTCAGGTAGCAAGATTAATATGCATTCCTTGAATCAATCAGAAAAGGTATATCAGCAAAAATTACATTGTTTGCGCAGGTCACTTAGTCAGTTGAGCTTCATGTATCTCTGGAACAAGGTTAGCAAGTGGTACCGACCTTACAGCTTTAATAAGGAAATATTTCAAAGCAGTGATTGGTTAATTCTTTGATTACTTTTTCTTTTGTCTCTTTATCCAGCACCATCTGCCATTAGAAAAACAACCATCAATTTGTCTTCATACACATTGCAAGGCAGAGCTGAGGATCCCTGGGCATAAGCTTGAAATGGAAAGTTTGATTAACCATGTTCTGAGTGAATACAGAGTTACTTGAATTTCTGATTAGGGAATGCCAGTCTTCCAGAAGATCAATATTCCCATTTATTCCAGAAATATCTGTCTAACAAGTTGGTGAGGTGGAAGAGGGAATGAGCTTACAGGAACACCAGCAGAGCTTCCTCCTGCTTTATCTCATGGCCCAACTGCGCTCTATTGATTTATTGGATATTAATAAATAACTACTGCTAGTACTAAAATAAATATTTACTGCTAGTGCTAGTACTATTTCTAGAAGAAATAGCCTGGCTAACAAGTTGGTGGGGTTAAGGAAGATAGAACATGGATCAGGAGTGAATTTGTAGGCACATAATCAGAGCTCCCTTCAGCTTAATTTCATATACTTTGTTTGCCTGACAGTTAAGATTTTTTAAAATTTACAAATTATAAGAATGCTGCTCTTCCAGAAAATCAATAATCTCATTGTTAGAAAGAGCCGAAGGGGGACAGAGGAAGAAAGTACAAGTCTTATCAATCTCAGAGAAGTCCTGCTGCACAGGGATTGTAGTGCTGAGAGCAAGTGACAAGCAATATTTGGAACTATTCCAAGCAATACTTTACTATACATGGGCAAAATGGTACAGTATTTCCCCCAAAGTCTTTCACAGTGGAAAATGTGTCTATGCTGAAATCCTTGTTGACATAAGTAGTTGAAAAATTGTGATGCTCTCATTTGTGATGGAAGCAGCATGAAATTGATGGCAGAACCTGAATCTGTAGCTTCTGAATGTTTTCTGTACCCAACTAAGAGCCTTTCTGTTCTTGTTTTTGGACTTGCTTCCTGTTCTTCTAGCTCAGGAATATCCTTATGTCTCAGGTTCTGAAGGGTTAATGAAAACAGCCAAATACAGAAATGGTTTGTAAATGCAGTTTGTATTCTTCCTCCGGCACGAACTGACCAACAAAGCACTATGGCAATGAATAAATGGGCAACAAATAAGGCAATTAATCATGGATTGTTGTCAGTCAGTTATCAATAGCTTTGTATTTTACTCAGCTGCTTGTGGAGGAGTGAAGCCTGGTGAGTCTTGGCAGCTGGCCTGGTTTTTCTCTCCTGAATGGCAGCTCCAGCCCTCTGGGCTGGCCGGAGCTGACATGCGGCCTCTTACCACAGAGACAGCATTTGGGGAGCTAAAAATTACACTCAATTAGGAGTCAAAGGACCCCTTCCCCCTGGTTTTGTGGGATGTCTGTGGTGGAATCTCACTATCAGGTGGGGCACCCTACAGTCCTTGCTATGAATCCACAATGCCTTCGACAGGGGATAACCTTTCCATAAAACAAGGTATTGTAACCGTCCTCTGTGTCACCTGGTATCTAGTATATCTTGCACTACATAGTTCTGTTCCCCATCTACAGTAACCGGGGCTGGCGGCTTTGATATCAGATGCATGAACTGATCAAAGCAGGCTGCAGTGGAAGACTGGATGTGTTTTCCCCAGTAGAGGGGGGAGTCTTAGCTGCACTATGACTGGGTTAATAACTAGCATGATTGGGAAAGGCCCAATGAATTTGGGCCCGAGTTTCTTACATGGCAACGGCAGCCTGAGATATTTAGTGGAGAGGTATACCCTTTGGCCTACGTGGAAAGGTCCTTGCGCCTTCCATCAGCACTCTTTTTATATGTGGCAAAAGAATGACATCACTTTCCAAACTTTTTGCATCCGGGCTATCCACTCCTGCGAGGTCGTGTCATCTGGGCGCACCTGAGGACACTCTGGAATTGGGATGAACTCCTGCCTTGTAGCCACATGAAATGGGGTAAGCCCCATACTTTTGTGCACTGAATTGTTATATGCAACCTCTGCAAAGGGAAGGAGTTCAGCCCAATCGGTCTGTTGGTACTGGACGTTACATCTTAAGTAGTGCTCCACCATCAAGTTTGCCCTCTCTGCAGCAACATTGGTTGTGGGGTGGAAGGCTGTACTAAGTCCCTGTGAAGACCCCCACCATTGCCACAAATCTGTGCCAGAACCGGGCAGTGAATTGCACTTCCCTGTCTGAAATTATCCTTTTGGGGATGCCATGGAATCTATAGACATGGGTAATAAACAATTTGGCCAGTTTCCTAGCAGATGGAAGGCCAGTACATGCTACAAAATGAGCATGCTTGGAGAACAAGTCTATTATTGTCCAAATGACCTTGTTCCCTTGGCTGTCTGGTAAATCCACGATGAAGTCCATGGGTTTCTGTTCTCATGGCTATAAAAGGTGGTGGGGAAGAGACAGGGCTGATGTCACTACAACAAGACATGCAATCTTGGGGCTCCAGGATTGCTGTTGATATCTCTGCTGCTGGATGGTCCTTTTTGGACCTAAACTGTCCCGCAGAGACAGTGATAGAGAAGGGCACATCCTGCTGATCTCAGGGGCATCGCAAAGCCCCTGGTCGATCCAGGAGAAGCTCTTTTTTTCCAGCTACAAGAGAAGCAGCCATTGAAGCTGCACAACGTTGGGACAGCCCTCTGCAACAGAAGTAGAGCAGGAGAGAGAGAATGTATCAAAATTGCTGAGAAAAATTTTACTATTAGAGAACACCCAAAAAGACTTAGAGCAAAATTAAAATTGAAGACAGAAGACAGTAAGTGGCGAATTAAACTTGAATCAGAATTGGTGTGTTAGCTATCTTTTTTTATTGATTTTTTTAAAAAAACCTTTTACAAATGTTTACTTCCCTCCCCCTACCCTCCCCACCCAAATCCCACCCCTCCCAACCTTCCCTCCCCCGACTTCCCAGAACCAATACAGGGTATAAATCTTTAACAAAAATATTCTAAAGTAAACTTAAATGTAAAAAATTAATATCCTCTATCATTGGAACTTTAACTCCTCTTTGCTAGGCTAACTCTAAACAGATTATGTCATTCCTTGTTGCCTCAGTCATAAGCTATCTGGAATTTCTTAGTCCCATATTTATTTTGAGTATAGTCAATCCATCTTCTCCACTCCAATTTATATCTCTCATTGGAATGGTCCTTGAGATATGCCGATATTTTAGCCATCTAAAATTTTAGCCACCTAGAGCCGAGGTGGCGCAGTGGTTAAATGCAGCACTGCAGGCTACTTCAGCTGACTGCAGTTCTGCAGTTCGGCTGTTCAAATCTCACCGGCTCAGGGTTGACTCAGCCTTCCATCCTTCCAAGGTGGGTAAAATGAGGACCCAGATTGTTGTTGGGGGCAATATGCTGACTCTGTAAACCGCTTAGAGAGGGCTGAAAGCCCTATGAAGCGGTATATAAGTCTAACTGCTATTGCTATTGCTATTGCTATTGCTATCTCTGCTAAGTTTGTTACTTTTAATGTCTATTCTTGAATAGTAGGCAAATCTTCCTTCTTCCAGTATTGCGCCACCAACAGTCTTGCTGCAGTTATTAAATGCAAAATTAAGTTAGTCTCCATAACTGTACAATCAGTAATTATACCTAACAAAAATAACTGAGGGGTAAACTTTATCCTTTTTTAAAGAACATTTTGCATAATCCACTATATTTTTATCCAAAATGCTTTAACCTTTTTACAAGTCCACCATATATAATAGTATGTAGCATCAGCACAATCACATCTCCAGCATTTAGGTTGTAAATTCGGATACATAGAGGCCAGTTTTTTAGGATCTAAATGCCATCTATAAAATATCTTATAAAAGTTTTCTCTCAAATTTTGGGCTTGTGTAAATTTTACATTTCTTACCCAAATCTTTTCCCATGTATCCAACATTATTGATTCTTCAAAATTTTGTGCCCATTTTATCATACAGTCTTTAACTAATTCTGTTTCCGAATCCATTTCTATTAATACATTATATAATCTCTTTATATGCATTGGACTTTGATCTCTAATTTGTTTTAATAAATTATCCTCGTCTTGCATAATACCGATTTTTTGATCTTTTTTCCATCTGGCCTGTAACTGCCCGTACTGAAACCATGTTTGAATTGCCTTTTCCTCTTTTAGTACATTCAAGGGTTTTAGTTGTAATACACCTCTTTCTAAGGTAAGAAGCTGTCTGTATGTAATTACATCTTGTTTTTGTACTATATTTATGTTTTCTATTGCGTGTCTAGGAATTGCCCACATAGGTATCTGTTGTGACTCAGCAGACGTCTTCTGTGAGTCTTTTCGGGATGCAAGATTACCAATGCAGCTGGGGCTCGTTAGTGGCGTATTCTGGTGATAAAAGGACGGATGGTGCCACGCCCTGGTTGCAGGAGTCAACGTTCATTGGTTCGTTCAGCATTCATCGGTCATGGTTTGTGAGAGAGACTTGGAGAAGTGCATTGCTTTGTAAGAGTTTTGTTTTGTATTCTGTTATCTGGTGAGAGACTTGATTTATGTTTATTTTTGGGCTCGCAGCCAGTCTGAGCTGAGAACTGATAAAGAAAGTTCCTTTTAAGTTTGTTTGCCTGTCGTCTGTTAACGAGCGGAGAAGGGGGGACAGAACAGGTATCTTATCATTTAGTTTATATTGATATTTTTTCCAGACCCGCAGTAGAGCATTCCTTAAAATATGACTTTTAAAGTTCTTATTTATCTTTTTGTCATATAGCAAATAAGCATGCCAACCATATACCAAATCATGCCCTTCGATATTAAGTATTCTATCACCTTTTAAATTAATCCAATCACTAATTAGCGATAAAACTTACTGCCTCATAATATAGTTTTAAATTTGGTAATTTCAAACCTCCTCTTTCACGCACATCTTGCATTATTTTTAGTTTAATTCTCGGCTTCTTCCCTGCCCATACAAATTTATTAATGCCCTTCTGCCATTCTAGCAAATTTACATCTTTTTAAACTATTGGTATCATTTGAAAAAGAAATAAAAAATTAGGTAAAACATTCCTTTTCACTGCTGCTATTCTTCCCATCAAAGATAATTGTAATTTTTCCCAATTTTTCATCTCTATCTGTATGCTGCGCCATAGTGGCTCATAATTATACTTATATAGTTTCCCATTTCAGGTTGAAATATAGACTCCTAAATACCTAACCTTTTTAACTATTTCATATCCCGTCATTCCTTCTAATTCTTCCCTTTGTTTAGTGTTCATATTTTTAACTAGCATCTTTGTTTTCCCTAAATTTATTTTAAATCTGGACACTTGGCCATATTGATTAATCATATTCATTAAAACCTTACTAGATTCCTGTGGTTGGGTTAATGTTATAACCAAATCATCTGCGAAAGCCCGTACTCTATATTCTTGATGTCTAATCTTGATTCCCTGTAAATCATCTGATCCCCGTATTTTGTTCAACAATAATTCCAGAGTTATAATAAACAGTAATGTGGGGATAGAGGACAACCCTGCCTTGTACCTTTCTCAATTTTAAATGGATCTGTTAAACTTCCATTGACTATGATTTGAGCTGTTTGTTCCTGATATATTGCTTTAATTGATTGTAAAAAAATGCTCTCCTATTTGCATTTTTTGCATTAATTTCAATAAAAATTGCTAATTCACTCGATCAAAGGCTTTCTCGGCATCTAGAAATATAAGTGCAGCAGGGATTTGGTTATTCTTTCCCAAATATTCCAATATATTAACAATTTGTCTTACATTACTTCTCATTTGTCTCCCTTGTATAAAACGTGTTTGATCATTATGAATCAATTGCTGAATAACCAACATTAACCTATTCACTAGTATTTTAGTAAAAATTTTATAATCTATATTGAGTAATGACATAGGTCTGTAATTTTTTGGTTGAGTAAGATCTTGATCCTCTTTTGTGTTAGCTAGCTTTAACTTCATTTTTTTAATGGATGGAATTCTTAAAAATGCCTCTTATTTTTTAAATTGGACTGGTCTCTTTTTTCCTTCTTCTATTTTTCCTCACTTTTTGTATATGTGGATCTGGAATCTCTTTTTGCAACGTTCGGGTGGATTGCACCTTTTAAGCATTTTTTTTCTCAAGTTCGGAACAAAGAAAAGGGTAAAAGTAGAAGGAAAAGAAGTAACACTGCCACCTAGAGGCTTGGAAACACTAATTCCTATGAACATTTGACTTATATTTTATATCTCAAAGTCCTTGATTTTGTTTATTGAAAGGAACAGTGGGACGAGCACGATTTGTTTATACAGGTGCTCTTTTGGAGTATTATCAGTAGTTGGACTGGAGTAAAGAGAAAGCCTGGACTTGAAAGATTATAGTGAATTTGTTTGAAATCTAGCAAAAAGCCTTGGATGGTTCAGTGGCAGTGCTTACAATCTGGAAAAATGGCGCAACATGAAGAAGAAAAGGAATTAACATTGCAAAATATTATGCTAGAAATTCAAAAAATACTAATAAGTACAGAGAACATTGAAAAGAGTCTTGAGATTATAGAACAAAGAACAGAAAGAATGGAGGGAAGAGCTGAGTATATTTACAAAACGATGATGAAAATTGAAGATAGAGTTCAAAAAATTCCAGAAAAACATGAACAAAGTGATAAGAAAATTGTTGACATTGACAGCAAACCAAGAGTGGAGGGAGATGATATGTGTGGAATATTGAAAGGAGAGGTTGATGAACTGGATTTCTATCTCAGACCTCAAAACATGGAAGAAGAAAAGGGAAAAAATCTGGCAGAAACAATGCGAGTAATTTTGGCAGAAGCACCAATGATACCCAAAGGCAAGCTGATGGAAGGAACAGATGGAGGGCTTCGAGTTCTTAAAAGATATGCAATGAACAACAAGTTGCCAAAATAAGTCCACATGAGATTTATCAAGAAAATAAATAGAATACAGATTTTACAAATGGCAAGAGATATTGGATGGCACTACTACTGGAAGTATAGAGGATGATGAAATGAAATGTTACAATAAAAATTAAGTTAAACTTAGTTAAATGTTGAGTATTATGTATAAGACAAAGTAATAATAGTTATAGCCCAATAAATGATTAACAAAGATAATAATGCACATATACACTAGATTGATAGTATGAAATTTTATATAAACTGTAAGTGGGAATATAAAGATGTAATACCGCTGGATGATTTAAGGATGATGTAATGAAATGCCATAATATAAATCTATTCTAAATTTAGCATGCTTCACATAAAAAGGATGTAATAATAGTTATATTCAATGAATGTTCAATAATAATAATAGTTGTATACATATATATTAGATTGATGATATGAATAATGGAATATGCTGAAATGAGTAAGTTGACATATGAAATTAGAATACAAGAAGATAAACAATTTTATAGAAGCACTATAATAATAATGCATATAAATATAGCCGACTGATAATATGTGACTTTATATAAAGTTTAAGTGGTGATTATGGAAAGGATGCACAAAAATCTTGTAACCAATCGACACACTGTATGTAATGGAAGACATTTTTTTGTTATATGTCTTGTCTGTCTATGTTTGTTTAAAAATAAAAAAATATACATTAAAAAAAGGGTGGTGGAGAGCACCGGGTGGCAGCTCTGACAAACTGTCAGGTTCCAACATTATGTTTATTACATTGACTGCATGTTTAAGATTTCCACATGGTTTTTCAATAATCTTCAAGTTTGGGGTCTATGAAAGGCAATTCTAAATGAATTTCTTTGTTCTCCTATAAGTACTTAATTTGGAGATATGTTTCTAAGATATCCATCCTTCTTTCTGTTTCTAAACACCTTAGAAATGTTTATTTCTCTCAACTGATGTGTTACATAGCATATCTTGGAAGGACATTCATTCCCATGCTTGTTATATTCATTGTTTCTTGTTTTAAATGTACAATCAGCTACATATAAATAGTTAAACATGCAATTTGATTTGAGAAGTATATTGTATTTAATTTTGTACTTTGTTAGGAACTGTGCGCATGCATGCTGAAAGTGGGTGCCAGTAGGTATAATGCAGTGGAAGCATTCACAGATTAAAAACAAACCATCTCAGAAAAACCACTGCTATATATGCAATAGCTTCCACTATTCCACTAGCTTTCACAAATAAGGGACAATTAAAAAAACAAGCAAGCATTTTTATTTCATGAGACTTAGAACTGCACGCAATAGCAAAACAATAGCACTTATAACCACTTCATAGTGCTTCACAGCACTCTCTAAGTGGTTTATAGAGTCAGCATAATGCCCCCAACAATCTCATTTTACTGACCTCAGAAAATGGAAGGCTGAGTCAACCTTGAGCTCGTCAGGATTGAACTCCTTGCAGTGGGCAGAGTCAGCCTGCAATACTGCATTCTAACCACTGCACCACCAGGGCTCCAAAACATATTAACATATCCAAGAACATATCAAGATCAATTGTATTTAATTTAGTTTCTTCCCCGCAAATCGGATTGTTGTAAAAATGTAGAGAAATCATGACAGTATATTGTTTCTGATGATGTTGCAAACAACATATCTTTTATGTTCATGGATGGCTGATTCTAACTCTCCACCCATAATTCTGCTGTCTTTCCTATTACAGACCAGATGATGTATTGCTACAACGTACACACGACGAATCTGTTCTTTTGCACTGCTTCCTTTGGCCAGTGGTCACATTCCTGGTTGGAGTCCTAATTGTGATCTTGACCATTTGTGCAAAGAGCTTGGCTGTCAAAGCAGAAACTATGAAGAAGAGGAAGCATTCCTAAATGGAGGATACCCTTCAAGAAAGAATGAGGGAATACCAAATGTGACTGACTTCTCTGGTATTTCCAGCAATGCCCATTCCCAGTGTATTGCCAACTGCTGGTCTGGCTGATGCCTAGATGACCATGCTGTGACATGTTAACTAGTTGTTTCTGCCATTATGAAAGCAAGTGTGTTTTTTCCATTAAATGATCCTAAGATGCATCAAACCTTCATTCAAACTTAATGAAATCAAAATCTCTGATGGAGTGGAGGACAAAGTGTGAAAACCCAAATTGTGGTTAACTTCATCTTAGTAAATTTATCTTTCTTAATGCTATTATTTAGTCTTGAATATTTATTACTTTCTTTCTCATAGACTGTATTTCTCAAATATTAAAAAGTGATTGTTTTTATTAGCATGTGTCCTTCTTTTGTGGGAGTGATTTGCTTTAGGGTCAAAAACAAAATATCACAAAATATCAGACTTACAGATTATTCTTGAAATTAACCATTTAACACTCAGCATATCGTAAAATTATTTTGGGAATTGAAAATTGACTTTTGGGATGATTCATTTTCTATCTTGCAGCCACATTTTCTTTCATATGTATTTCTTTTTATGATGAAAATTCTATTGCAAATTTATATTTCTTACCAGGCCTTTTCCTGATTGTTACTCAAAAAGTAACAGAGCAAGATTCTAGGACCCTAAGTAGTTTTTTTATTTTTTTCAACTATTAGAAATGGCATAAGTAGAGCAGAAAATTAGCAGATGGCAATTAGAAGCTTCCAGCCTTATATTTTTGTTCTATTTTTCCAAGGTTCTAATTTGTATTCGTTTTCCTGTCTGTGTGCCCCAGCTGACCAAGAGTTAGTTATTTCTCAATGGAAAGGGTGGTAGATATTGGTGCATTATTATTGTAATGAAAGTGTTTGATCCCTTTACTCTTTACAGAAGACTTTGGTCTTTCAGTTCCTCATATGGCTTTTAGAAGTTCCATCACAAAACAGAAACAATATTCATGTTCAAGAGACACTACAGTGAATCCTCATGCTTTTTTTTTTAAAAAAAATGATCTTAAATGCTGTTGGTTCAAGTTTATTTCATTTGTCACATTACCCTTGCCAAACTCCCAAGAGTAAGATTTTCTGCCAAGCCTCACTAGATTGCAAAGCCAAATATTATTGATACTACTATTGCTTATGCAGTCATCATCTTCAGCCTTATCATCTAATATTTTGTAAGAATTGTACAGAAAGACTAATGCGCTAAGTATTTTATTTATTGTTTGGTTAGTAATATTGAAATCCTTTTTTATTTGATGTCCTCTAAGAAATCCACTGCCTCTCAGAAGTTCAGTGGACCAGTTCTGCCCTCAGGTGCCTGGATAGGCTGGCTTCTTCTTGGAAATCAGGTAGAGTAGTTTCACCTTAGCCCACTGAAGGCCAGGTAGACCAATTGGCTGTTGGAGAGTTATCAGCCATAATCAAGCCTTCAGGAAGTCAGAGGTTGCTCCTGCTCCCACTGCTTTTTCCCCCTTGGTCATTCTGTTTTAGTAAAGAAATATCTCTGAAACAATGACCCAATAAATCATGAGCTGTCAAGTTGTTACTACAAAGGAAACTAGGCCATTTTGAGTCTGCATTTCAAGTAACAGAATATGTAGAACAGTTCCAGATGCTTTATAAAACATAATTTTAATGTGTTATGTCTACAAATTACAGCAGTTTAACTTTTGATTTTGATGGAGAAAGAGAAACATTGTCATGTTTTGTACTAGGGTTTCCTTGGTAAACAAGTTCTTGAGCACTTTGAAGAGCGCTAGAAATCTTTTTTTTTTAAAATATATTTTTATTATGTTTTCATTCTATACAATCACATATTCACTGTGCTTAATCAGGGCATATAACATTGAATAATAAACACGGCCCTCACTTATATAGAAAATGCCCTCTACAATACAAACCCAGTATACCACCTTGGCCCGCCATACACCCTCTTTCAACCCCCTCCAACTTTCATTCTTCCTTCTCACACACCCCTCTACGCCTACTTCCCCTCCCCTTCTTTCTAACCCTAACCCTATCACTCCCTCTCCATTCCCTCCCTCCCTTCTCCTCCTCCTCTCTCTCACCCTCTCCACCCTCCTTCTTCTTTCACTCGACTCTTTCCTTCGGTATCTATTACCTTCCAGTATATTCGGTTTGTTCTATTTTCGCACTAACATTGAAAAGCCACAGTATACAAATACAATCATGGAATTTAACACATATCGTATTTCCCCCCTCCCCCCTCCCCCTAAGTCCCCACCTCCCTTCCCTCCCCCCGACTTCCCAAAGACCATACGTGGTATAACTTTTGGACAATCACAGTCTAAAATATCTCTACATTGAACTCAGCTTCTTACTGTTACCCAAATTTTAAACAATTTAAATTATTACTGATACTAAGCATAAGCTATCTGGAGTTTCTTAGTCCCATATTTACTTTTTATGTAATCAATCCATTTTTTCCAGTCTCGTTTATATCTCTCGTTTGAATGTTCTTTGAGATATGCTGAGATTTTGGCCATTTCGGCTAAGTTCATAACTTTCAAAGTCCATTCTTGAATTGTAGGTAAATCTTTCTTCTTCCAATACTGCGCCACCAAGAGTCTTGCTGCCGTTATTAAATACAGAACCAAATTAGTCTCTGCTGCTGTAAAGTCAATACATATACCCAGTAAAAACAACTGAGGGGTAAATTTTATCCTTCTTTTAAAGATGTTTTGCAGGATCCACCATATTTTTATCCAAAATGCCTTGACATTACGACATGTCCACCATATATGAAAATACGTAGCATCACAAGAACCACATCTCCAACATTTAGGTTGAACATTTGGATACATAGAGGCAAGCTTTTTAGGATCTAGGTGCCATCTATAAAACATCTTATAAAAATTTTCTCTCAAGTTTTGTGCTTGTGTGAATTTCACATTTCTTACCCAGATTCTTTCCCATGTTTCAAGCATTATTGGTTCCTCGATATTCTGAGCCCATTTTATCATACAATCCTTAATCAGTTCCGTTTCAGAATCCATCTGTATTAGTACATTATATATCCTCTTTATATGCATTGAGCTTTGATCTCTTATTTGTTTAAACAAATTATCCTCAACTTTTACAAAGCCAATTTTTTGATCTGTTTTCCACCTAGCCTGTAGTTGACCATACTGAAACCACGTTTGAACTACCTTCTCTTCTTTAAGTAACTCTAAAGATTTTAGTTGCATCACCCCTCTTTCTGAGATAAGAAGTTGTCTATAGGTGGTTCTATCGTGTTTTTGTTCTACATTCATATTTTCAATTGCATGTCTAGGAATTGCCCACATGGGCACTTTATCATTTAATTTATATTGATATTTTTTCCAAACCCGCAATAAAGCATTTCTTAAGATGTGGTTTTTAAATTTCTTATCCATTTTTTTGTTAAATAACAAGTAAGCATGCCAACCATATAACAAATCATATCCCTCGATATTCAAAATTCTGTCATTAGTTAGATGAATCCAGTCACTAATTGCAGATAATGCCACTGCGTCATAGTATAATTTTAAGTTAGGTAATTTCAATCCTCCTCTTTCACGTGCATCTTGCATTATTTTCATCTTTACCCTCGGCTTCTTTCCTGCCCACACAAATTTGTTGATACCCTTCTGCCATTCTAAAAGATTCGCATCTCTTTTAAGTATTGGTAACATTTGAAAAAGAAATAAAATTTTTGGTAAAATGTTCATTTTTACTGCCGCTATTCTACCCAGCAAGGACAAATGCAGTTTTCCCCACTTTTTCAACTCCAACTATGTACTATGCCAAAGTGGTTCATAATTATACTTGTATAATTTCCCATTTGAGATTAAAATATTAACTCCAAGATATTTAACTTTTTTAACTACCTCACATCTTAGCATCGCCCCCAGTTCTTCCTTCTGTTTGATAGTCATATTTATAGCTATTATTTTGGTTTTTCCTAGATTTATTTTAAATCCCGAGACTTGACCATATTGATTGATCGTATTCAATAATACCCTACTAGATTCCTGCAGTTGTTCCAATATTATAACCAGATCATCCGCAAATGCACGGACTCTATATTCTTGCTGTCTAATTTTAATCCCTTTTAGACCGCCCAAGCCCCGTATCTTATTCAACAGTATTTCCAAAGTTATAATAAACAATAATGGGGACAGAGGACAGCCCTGTCTTGTACCTTTTTCAATTTGAAAGGAGTCTGTCAGACTTCCATTGACAATGATCTGGGCTGTTTGCTGCTGATATATTGCACCAATTGACCGTAAAAAGCCATCTCCTATCTGCATTTTTTGCAATGTCTTCAGCAGGAATTGCCAATTAACTCGATCAAAGGCTTTCTCCGCATCCAAAAATATGAATGCGGCCGGGATTTGATTAGTCTTTCCCAGGTATTCTAAAGCGTTGATAATTAATCTAACGTTGTTCTTCATCTGTCTGCCCTGTATAAAACCAGTTTGATCGGTATGTATCAGTTGTTGAATTACCCCCATTAGCCTATTTGCTAATATTTTAGTAAAAATTTTATAATCTACATTGAGTAATGAAATAGGTCTGTAATTTTTTGGTTGGGTAAGGTCTTGGTCTTCTTTGGGTATCAACGATATGAACGCAGTCTTCCACGAAGGAGGCACTTTCCCTCCCGATTGAATTTTATTGAATAGTTCTCTGAGGGGTTCTACCATTTCTAACTGTAAATTTTTATAATAAACAGCTGTTAAACCATCTGTGCCTGGTGCTTTCCCTAACTTTAATTGTTTAATTGCCTGCAAAATTTCCCCAGAGGTTATAGGTTGATTCAGCTTATGCCTATGTTCTTCTCTAACTAGGGGGATTTTCTCTTTATCTAGGTATTTGTCTATATCTCCGTCCTTAATTTTATCCCCTTTATACAACTCTGTAAAAAATTCCCGAAATACCTTTTGAATCTCTTCCTGTTGAAACACTTCCTTCCCTCTGTAACACAATTTGGATACATTTCGAGCTTTCCTTTTTTTTCTAATCTGATAAGCCAACCACCTACCGGGTTTATTTGCATTGCAGAAAGTATTATGTTTAGCATATAATAAACTAGTAGCTACCTGGTCAGAGATCAGCATATCAAACTGAGATTTTAATATAGCAATTGTTTCCCTAATCTTTGTATCTCCTGGATTCAATGTTAATTCTGACTCTTTCCCTTTAATTTCCTCTTCCAATTCTTTTCGTTTTTGCCCTTGTTTGTATCTATGTATTTTGTTTATATTGATTAATACTCCTCTCATATACGCTTTGCTTGCATCCCATACATATTCCAAAGATGTACCCTTATTCATATTGAGAACAAAATATTCCGATAGCAATTTTTTACAATCATTAACATACTTTTCATATCTAAATAAGTTTTCATTCAACCTCCAGGACCTTCTTGCCTGGGCTACCCTTCCCAATTCCATCCAGACTGGATTATGATCTGAAAGAACTCTCGCCATAATCTTTGTCTTCTTCACCCTAGAAAGTAAATCATTTGTAATTAGTATAAAATCAATCCTTGAAAGAGCGCTAGAAATCTTGTATTCATGAATCAGAGGTCTCCTGGTCTGTTTATAGCTAGACCCTTTGGAAATGAATAATATAACTTACAAAATTTTTATCACTTTCCCCTTTTTCTCAATCCAACATTTTGGCTCATTGAACCAAAGGGAAGTATGAGAATTATTGCCAAGTGCCTAAAAGCAATGCTATTGATTGGATTGTCTGTTGAATCCATTATTGTTGACATACCTATTATATGATTTCTCTTTGAATTTTTTATTTCTGGGTTCCTAAGTAAAAGATGATATCCTTTGAAAGGTGCTTTTATTGCATATTTTTCAAACATAACCTGCTGAGCATATATCTCAACTTAGGCACAGCAGACTGTTTTGATTTTATTCAATATTTATATTGCCATTACTTTGAAGAATTTTGCTTCAATAAACTCTGTCATACTCAGTTTTATTAAAGGATATGAATTCCCTTTCATGTGTGGCAATTACATTTTTATGTGTTAAGAAATATGCTTTCTCTTTGCTTTATTCAATAAATTTGACATAGGGAATTATTACAACATGTACAACGAATACAATTTTGTTGTATTTAAGTACAATGACAATAAAGATTATACTTATACATATCTTTCTTTAAATTATGTTTATGGTATTCTAAGCCTTGCTGAAAGATACCTGTAATTCAAATAGGGGCTTTATCATTTATAAAAGATCCCATTTTAGAGGATGGATCAAAATCAAGATATAGTGGATATATATTCCCTCGTGTTTGAGGGGCTACAGTTATATTTTCTAAATTTCCTCAGCTAAAAAAGAAAACCAGAAAGTGGAGTTGTGATTGCACCAAGAATGTGAACTTACATTCCTTTAAGACTAACTTTGAGTGAATCTGCAATCTGTTGTGTGATTTCTCAAATATTTATTTCCTCTGAAAAACAGGCTTTTATTTTTCAGCTTGGGTCGCAGGGTTCTTGAGGGTTTATTTTACATTTTTGTTGGTGATATTTTTTAGCTTTTATTTTCTTTTTTTTTTAAGTGAGAGAAGGTGCTACTATTGCTATTCTTGGTTTCTTCCTACCTGCCCAAACACCACAGTTTGAAGACAAAAAGAAAAATCATGTTTCCCCATCAGATTTATTGGAGAAGTAGAAAAACAGGGAAAACTAATTTTATACCAGTGAAAATTGAAATTCTCTTTAAAATAAAGCTCTCAAACATGTTCCCTATCATCACATTGAATGACAATTTTTTAAAAGAAAATAAAACCACAATAATTTTTTGAGAGTGCTATAAACCTTAGATAGGATTTCTATTTAAGAGTTGGGAAAATGGAAGAAAGCTACAAATGAAAGATGGTGATCCTGGATCCTTTCCACTGCTAGGACAAGTCAATACGGGAGGCAGAAATAAGATAAAGGGTTATGTGGAAGCACCCTACCTCTACTGAAGTAAAACTAAAATCATTGTGACTTGATCACAATTGGTTGATCTTAATGATATCTGAAAAGATGAGCCTGGTTATACCAGTTTTAGGAACTGGGATGAGAACGGTTGTAATACACAGAGAAAAAGTAAGTGTAGAAATGAGTGGCAACTCTGACAGTTGCCTTATTTTGTTGAAAAATGGGGTTGGCATTGTGGAACCAAGTAAGTTTGGTAAACTATGGATTTCATGAATATTTCTTAATACATTAACTTTAAAGTACTAGAAAGATTTGTTATTGTGCTTAAAAGGGAAGGTTTTCACAATATATGATATTAGGGGAGCCCCTTCCCAGTCTCATTTGCTAGACAGACTCAGATGCTGAAAGAAGGTTTAGTCTTGCAGAGAAATGGCTAAAGACCACATAGCAAACACTTTCCTTTTCACTAGTGCGGGAACATTTTGTTTCCTTTAAAACAAAGGCAGAATTTATGCAGATTGCTCCTGAATCTTTGATAAAGGATTGCAATCTACAATATGTGTGTATACAGTATGCATTTATACATGTTAGCAAGGAGCAGATTTTTGCTTTAGAATCTCTACTTAGTGTAAGGATAGCACAAATAGCTTAGTTCTAACGATAACATGAGATTATTTTCTGTCTCATTCTGTTTTTTAAAATCTCTGATATTTATTTTCTCCAGGAAGGCCCATCAACTGCCTTAGGTAACAGACAAATACTATTTACTGTCTGATCAAATTCCTCATTTTCCATTTTATTTTTCTACCGCAGGTGAAAAAAGGCATTACCACAAGTTTCCCTGAAAATCCTAATGAAAAAATAGGCAGTAAAAGATCTAAAAATATTTCCTTTGAGAAAGGGGTAAGAAATTCATGGTGATGGCAGGTAGCTGTCAACCCTTCAAGATTAGTCCAGTCAGGAAACAAAAACACAAGAACCGTAGGAATTCTACTTTTTTTAATAGAATAGTGAAAGCCTGATAGTTTATTTTATCCTCTCTTCTTATGACAAGGATAATCAAGGTGGAGAAGTCTTGAGTTTCTTCCTCACTTCCTCCTGCTTTTCTGGGTTAAGGTAATATTTTTTGTTACATCACTTGTAGAACTTCTTTAAGGCTTTACCATACTGCTATACCTACTATACACCACAGAAGGAATTACATTTACAGTTTAACCCAGAGAGAGGTTTGAGATATATGCAGTTTAAAGTGCAACATATAACTTCATGCAAATTACCATCCATTCCTATTTTCTGCCTTCCTCTTCCCACTGTCCAAACAGAGTATATGGAGATATTCCAATACATTGAAGAGATATAAATTCAGAAAAAAATTTCACAGCAGAACAACTAGTATCATTGATGCATTATCAAATGAAAGGATTGGTTGTTCCTCTGTGGATAATACATCAGGAGCAAAGCTACTGGTATATAAATATTTGTTTCTCTCTTTGTAGAGATTAATACAGCTTTTCATTCTTCACTATTCTTTTACTTTGCTGAATATTTTTGTCTTTGATCCAGTCAGCTTTTCAACAGGGCTTAAATACCAACTGTTAAGAACATTAAAGATTTTTTTTTTTTACATTTATAGAACCAACAGCTTGTATTAGTTGGTTATTTCTCCTACCAGTTAACAAAAGACAAAAGAAGAAAAAAGACTGTCACTTTTCTGAGGATAAGTTCTACAAAGAAAAAAAATAGTGGCTGAGGTTTTTGAAATACCTACTTGAGCTGGTATGTTTCAAGAAATGAAATGGATTTCACAAAATTTACTTGGGCAATAGCTATTGTACATTATTCTTCAAAGTATCATAGAGTGCAATGAATACATGTTGAAAATTGAAGCATTTGCAGCTGAAGGATGATTACTGAAGTAGCACAAAATGCATCTGCATTATGAAAGCAAAATTTTCCTTAATTTACCATTTAAAAAACTGGGAGAAAATGCTATTCTGACTTCATCACTGTCCTTGGAGGTCAAATAAGACGGAAGAGCTTTCAGCTGGTAAATCTAAAGATAATTGCAAGGATTCTGAAGGGGTTGCATTTGAGCTGCCTCTCAGAAATGTCTTTTAACTGCAGGTGGTCCATTGCTGGAGGTTTTAAAGAAGAGATTGGGCTGAGGTCTCCTGTCTGAGCAGGGGATTGGACTAGAAGACCTTTAAGGTCCCTCCCAACTCTGTTATTCTGTTATTTGCAAGCATGCAATGTATATTCTGAGCAGTGGTGGGTTTCAAAATTTTTTGGAACCTCTTCTGTAGGTGTGGCCTGCTTTCCGGGTCCACTGGTGGAACCTCTTCTATTCGGTAGATTTGACGAACCAGTTCTACCGAATAGGTGTGAACTGGTAGGAACCCACCTCTGATTCTGAGGTGCTTTACTGCCCAGTGAAGATCTCAAGATAGTTTTACAGCAAATTCTGATAATCAGTTATTATCTATCAAATTTATCATAATGCTGGCACAGAGTATGCTGAAATGGCATTGAATACTATGCTCAGAATATTAGGAAATATAGTTTTTATTATGTGAATACTTTATGAGATTGAGATAGGAAAATTACTGTTTGTTTGTTCTTCATAATCAGCTCACACAAAAGAACGACTAGAAAAGTAGCAAATAATTTGAACATATGTGCATACCAGACAAGGGCGTAATGGAGAGGCAGTCAAAAAAGTCAAGTTGATAGCTGACTTTTTAAAAATTTGTATCATATATGAATTGCTTTTAAAAAGGGATGGATTTTTAACTGTGTAGTCACAACCACCATCATGACATCAATAATCTTCCAGAGTTAGTTAGAGATATCAGATGAATGAGTGCAGTCAAAAGTAAAGAAGTATCTTTTATCATAAAGTAATGTTTGGAAAGTGTAATGCCTTCACTTCTATAATGTTAGGCCACTTAGGCTAGTCATGTTCTCTTAGCCCTAGAAAGGAGGCAATGGCAAGCTACATCTAAAAAAAACATTCTAAAGAAAACTGCAGGGACTTGTCCAGACAGTCTTCAAAAATTGGACATGATTGAACAGAAAAAAATGAAAATGAAATGAAAGGAAATAAACATTACCTATTGAAAATCCTGGATAGTCATCAATAAGCTCAGATATGTGACGTATCCTAATTTTATGATGTATGCGGTCATTGCCTTTTGCAAAGAATCCAAGGCAAGATGAAAAGCAAATAGAATTAGTCTTCCAAATGATATTAAATTGGAAGGTGTGAAGGAATGCCAGTGTGACTGAAAATCTGCACAATAAGCACAAGGAAGGAGTTAGCAATTCAGGCAGAAAATAATGATTGTTTTTTCCTTTGTTAGTATCTAACTCAGGGATAGGGTTTGGGATTTCCCTGTCATACAAACAATTAACTTAGATTATACTGTTCCTGTAATACTATTATGAACTTGATTTTAAAAAAAACTTTTCTTTTCCTGCATGTGAATATATCAATTCCTGTAATTCCTCAAAACCTCCTAAAATAGACCAACTTTTATTTCCCCTCCCTCCAATAATGCTAGTGAATTAATATCTTCTTTGCCAGAATTATCTCCTGCATGTGCCCCTTTACTATAGACATTCATATGGGAGCCAAGCGATTAAATATGCATCATTTAATCGCAACTCAAACTGAATTACTTACAAATTTGCATCTAATGTAATGTAATGCATATTTCATTTTTTTGTCATCCCCCATTTGTTCCAGATGCCTAAGTCCTTAAGGGAGTTGAATGCCTAAGAACCAGGCTGTTGCCCTCTGCAATAACAAATCTGAAGCTGACTTCTCACATTCCTTTTAAACAGACAATACAGAAAGAAAGGTTAAACACAACCATCTGTCATATCTATGAGACTAACATCTACTTCATCTTCTTAAGGGAGACATTATGTTTCAGTAGAGGAGAATATATGTAGCTTAGGGTTGAACAGTGGATCAGCAATCAACAAATTCATAGGAATTAACCACATTTATACACCATTCAACAGAGACAATGAAAAACCTAAAAAGGAAACAAAAAGACCAAACATCTCCTCACCTACAATCAATATATAGATAAACATGGATTAACACCAGGAGCAAGACCAAACAATCAAGCTGTAACAATACCTTAATCAAGGAACTACTAACTCAGGTAAACAATGAAGCAGTAAGGAACAGCCTGATCAAAGAACTACCTGATCACAGAAGAAAGCAATACCACCCAAACATTAACAGGCAAACTACAGTATATACACAGAGAACTACAGTATATCCACCACACGCCTCTCTAGCACTAAAGATATACCTAGCCAGGTGATGAAATATCTGTGAGAAAATAACTATGCTTAGAGAGTATCACAGGTTCCACATGTTTCCTTTGAAATATGCAATTGGTACTTATGTGGTATGACAAACCTGAAAAAGCCTTTTTCTCATTATCTGTTGTGTTTTCCTCTATTTAAAATTGGTTGACTTGGTTACAGAAGTAGAAACCAAGTATCTTGTCCAATTGTAGTCGAAATATTCATAAACATTAAATAAAACTGAAATGAAGTAGACAAAATGTGTGGTTCTTCCAGCACTGTTAAATAAATTAAGTTGATTTAAAAGAAGCGCCAGTTATTGTCCAGTCTGTACAACCAGGAGAAAAATAATACTAAGGTAAGGTGTACAATTGTGTGTTGCAACAGTCATGTAGATAATAATGTTACATGGCTCATTCCACAGGAAAACATTTACATTTGGTCCAAAATAAGCATTTGATAATGGAATTATAGGTAAAAATCAAACCACATTGCTTAAAATGCACTTTTACATGCCGGAATTTCAGGAATGTCTGAAGATTTAGGGTCCTTCTTGGCCTTTGCTATGCCAAATCTAAATTAAAAAAACAAATATTTTTCTCCTTTGAAAATAATGATGCCCCAAAAGTGGGCTATCCTGGGAGTTGAGGTCCACATATCTGAAGACTGCCAAATTGAAAAACAACTTGTCTAGAGCATCAATAAACAGAAATGATGAAATTGGTGGGAAGAAGCATTGGAAATGAGCTATCCTAGCAGTCATTAATGTCTTATTTCAAGAAATCTATTAGTGTAGTATATAATGTCTCTTCTTTTTTTAAAATCAAATTTTTATTTTTTATATTCTTTATACATATCACTGTGTGAAAGATATGGTAACTGGGTAACATACATTTCAGTACACATAAACATAGTCTTATTGTTCCTAAATATTACATTTCCATTGTTTCATATTATGTATACGTCTTTTATTATTACCCTTCCTTTCTGAACCATTCATCCTTTTGTATATATTAGCATATTAATATATAATTATTATTTCCTCCCACTATTTTCTATCCCTATTTTAACTTTCCCCCCTTTCATATCGCTATAATATTCAAAGACATGTTTTCCTCTTATTTTGTCGTTCATATTTCCTTAGTTAAATCAAAGTTCCATACTTCATTCTTCCATTTTTTGATATCTCCTTATACAGTTTTAATATCAATCTTGATCATTTATACATTCAGGGTATTTCTATTCATATTCTTTCCAGTTTTTCAATCTGTATAATTCTACTATTAATACACCCCCCCCCCACACACATCCCTACTCGCCCATTGTTAAGTTCTAACCTTCCACTGTTACTCATATTTTTATACATATTTAGTAGTATATATATATATATATATATATATATATATATATATATATATATATATATATATATATATATATATATATATATATATATATATATATATATATATATATATATATATATATATATATATCTTTAGTTTTCCTCCCATATTTGTCCCTTAGGTCTTTTATTCCCTCTATTTGACTATGCAATTTAACTTTTCCTCCCAACTCTACCCTTTCCACCTGTCTAATTCTAGAACTATCCATTCCACCTCCTATCTCTTTTCCCCAATTCTCTTCCTGTTTCTCCCATTCCCTTTTTAGGTCTTTTACATTATTTCCCTCCTTTTTGGTAACATCTCCTCCTTAGTATCTTCTTGTTGATTTCCCTCCACTTTCCCCTGTTTGGTAGCTCCATTCTTTTTCCCTTGTCCTGATCATTGCCCGTTATTCTTTGTATTAAATTTCCCAATTTTTTTTCTATACGATCAAATATTTTCTCAATGCTTTGAAAAAGCTCCATTCTGTTTAGGTTCCCCTCACTTCCATCTTATGTTGTGTCTGTGTTTATTCAGTCTCTTTTTTAGTCCACTGTCCAGAGTTCATTAATTAAAAAATAATGTCTCTTCTTCAATGCCCTTCATTGAAGAAGAAGGACTCCCATGAAATAAACACTCAAAGAGTAATACTAAATGCCAAGCAGAAATTTTTGACAATCTTATATTTATAAACATATGCCTATTTTAGTTTTATAATTTCTTATTTAGGAGCATTTCTTGCCATCTGCTTTCCAAAACACTTAACTACATAATTTAATTACTGAGATAAGAAAGCCCATTGCTGATCATCCAACCATAGAAAAGATGTGGATGCTTTTGAAAAAACCCCAGGTCTCATGATTGAACTTCAACTCACGACATAATTCATCCTCCATCTTTTGTAAATCAAAGAAACAAATGTACATCATAGGTGTTTCAAAGCACAGGATAGTACTAGCTATTTTCCCCTTTGCTGCTTACAACAGAGATATATTTTTATTATCCAGGAACTGTAACTTAGGTGGTGGGGCACTGGCTAAAGTCTGCTTCCCCCCACCTCCCCCTGCACTTTACTGTTGGTTGACTGGATGGGCATGATTATCCCTAGCCTGCTATCAATATTTTGAGATTAAGAGGCATACAGAGGATTGAAAAGCTGGCATCAAAAAGCTTTGGGTGGGTGGGTGGGACTGGGGAATGGAAATAGTGCCAAATGAAAATATATAAAAATTAACAGATTAAGTTAAGATTGCACAAAAAGAAGTAGTGGGAATTCTTATTTAAAATGGCAGATGACACAAAATTTGGGAGGCGTGGCTAGAAGACAGAAGTAAAATTAGAAATAGTCTACATAGGTTGAGAATTGAATAGATACATAAATGCAAAGTTCTCCTATTAGGAAAAAAAAGTTAAATGCACAGGCAGAGGATCTGGGATGCCTGATAATGTGTAAAAGGGATTTCAAGATTATCACTGCTTATAAACTAAACTAAGCCAGAAGACCAATATGGTTACTAAAGGAATACAAATATTACACACTCCAAATCATAGTAACAAAAACTTGGATTTTGACAATGTGTAACATTCAACAAAAAGAAAAAAAATGAACCAAAGGAAGTATACAAGTATACAATACACTGGCTCCGTATGACCTAGTCACCGATCACTGGGATTCGTACATGCTATGATTTGACTGCTTCCTCGAGGCAAACAACCTCATGGGCCTTTCTGAAGGCTGCAAGAAGAACATGTTCCTCAGATACTGTGGCCAGGAAGTGTTTGAGACAGCGAAATACCTCTTTGAGCTGACACCGCTGCAATCAGTCGCCTGGCCCGTGCTCCAGCAGATGCTGTGGACCCACTATGCCCCCCAGCCGTCCAAGCATGTTCGCCAGCATGAGTTTAACATCAGGAACCAGAAAGAGGGTGAGTCGATTAATGTGTATGTTGCGGCGCTTCGCAAGGCCTCAGCATACTGTGAATTCTGAGAACTGGACCAGCTGATTCTGGACTGCATAATTTGCGGCATGCGGGACATTAACCTACAGAGGAGGTTACTCACTAAATCTAACCTCACTCTGCAGATCGCCTTGGACGAAGCCAGGGCATCCGAATCAGCCGTCAAATCTACTGAGACTCTGCAGTGCCAAAGCACTCCACAAGATGTGTGAAAGAGTGCATGTGTACATCATGAGGCTGCAGAGCCTGAGAGCTCAGAGGCCGAGGAAGATGACAGATGTCACATGTGTAGTAGCCGCAGCCAGCCAGCGCGCAAATTCAAACCACATCTCCCACCTTACGCTAGCTGAAGAGGAAACCATGCCAGATTTGCTTGCCATTTCCACAACGCAGCCTGCCAGCACTGTGAGCGAAAGGGGAACATCGCCAAGGTGTGCCGGAGTGAATTTCCTGCCACTACCTGGCAGCCTAGAAGTGCACCAAACTGCCAACAGAGGCCCAACCAAGGGGCCTGGCAAAAGCCATCACGGCGCTCAGATGGCGACAATAGAGTCACCTACCATATGTCAATTGGCCAAGTCCGCACCAGGCGGCCAAAAAAGCTGAAGGTCACAGTCTTCATTGAGGACTCTCCATGTGAGATGGAGCTCGACACCGGGTCATCACTGACCATCATGCTGTGGTCTACCCTAAAGCAGGCTATCCCTAGTCTAAAGAAACAGCATCTTCGCACCCTGACATCCACCTACGAGATTACCAGGGAAATCGGATCCCCATTGTGGGCCAAGGCACCTTCCAGGTGAATTTCAAGCAGTTCAGTGGGAAACTCCCACTGACAGTGGTCAGTGGCAACCTGCAGAGCCTCCTAGGGCTGGATTGGTTCCAAGCCCTGGGCCTAGAAGTGACAGGTATCAACACATTGAAAGATGATGGCGCTGAAGCCATCTTTAAGGAGCTTGAGGACATCTTTGGCACCGGTCTGGGTAAATATGTGGGGACTCCAATTTCCTTTAGTTTGGACCCCAACATAGCCCCAATAAGGCCAAAACCCAGGAGAGTACCTTTTATTCTCCGCCCCAAAATTGTCAGGGAAAGTGACAAGCTTGTAGGCCAGGGAATCCTAGAGCTGGTCGATCATGCACGCTGGGAGACCCCTATAGTGACACCTGTGAAATCTGATGGGTCTGTCCGCATCTGTGTGGACTACAAGTGCACAATAAATAAAGCGCTACAACAAAGCGCCTACCCTGTACCCATTGTACAGCACCTCCTTCATTCATTAGGCCCCGAAAGTTTTCGCAAAATTGGACACGGCGCAGGCATACCTGTAGATGGCCTGTAGATGGCGCTACGGCGGAGGCCCAAACCATTGTGATGCACAGGGGTGCATTCAAATATCACTGCCTGCAATTCAGCCTTAGTATCGCCCCTGGACTGTTCCTAAGCATTATGGAACAGCTTTTGCAGGGTATTCCAGGAGTCATCCCCTATTTCAACAACATCTTGGTATCGGCTGCAAATGAGGTGCAACTTTTCAAACGTGTATGAACAGTTTGGGTTCGAATTAGAGACAAAGGCCTCTCTCTCAAAAAAGAGAAATACCAAATTAATGTGCCAAGGGTTGAATTCTTAGGATACCTAATTGATGGTTCTGGAATTCACCCAACCACACAAAAAATTAAAGCAATTCAGGATGCCCCCACACCTCTCAATCAAACCGTGCTGCAGGCATTCCTTGGGCTCCTTAATTTTTACAGTGTCTTTCTTAAACAGAAAGCCACCATTGCTGAACCCTTACACCTTACACCATCTCCTGGTTAAGAATGCGAAGTGGTCCTGGGGCAGAGCCGAGGCTGCCACATTTTCCGCAATAAAACGACTCCTGTCGGCAGACTCCTTTCTGGTACAATACAGCCAGACCCTGCCATTGGTGCTGACCTGCGACGCTTCCAAGTTCAGCGTTGGCACTGACCTCAGCCACCGCATGCCCAATGGAACCAAAGACCCTATTGCATTTTACTCCAGGACCTTATCTGCCACTGAGCAGAACTACAGCTAGCTGAACCATGAGGCTTTGGCTGCAGTGGCCAGAGTAAAGAGGTTCCATGAGTATCTATATGGCCGGGACTTCAAACTGGTTATGGACCACAAGCTGTTGTTGGGCTTACTGGCTGGGGACAGATCTACCCCAGTGTCATTATCACCTCGCATGACCAAATGGACCATTTTCCTAGCTGCCTACTCCCACCGTCTCATCCACTGACCAGGCTCCACTTTGGGGCATGCTGACGCTTTAAGCCACTGCCCGCTGCCAGAACTTCTCGTTGACCCTACCCCCGAGGTGCCAGTCCTCCTCATTGACTGCCTTGAGACTGGGCCTGTCTCGTCCAGTGATGTTGCCCGTCACTCTGCAAAGGACTCCACCATCAAACAAATTTTGAACTGGGTATGGAGGGGGTGGCCCAAGGGGCCTATTGGAGCTGATTTCAAAATGTATTTTGCCAAACGCGATGAGTTATCAGTTGTAAATGGCTGTTTACTGTGGGGGGACCGGGTTGTTGTTCTACCCAAACTGCACATTGCAGTATTAGAGGCTTTACACATATGGCATCCTGGAATTGTCAGGATGAAGTCTTTGGCTAGGAGTTACATGTGGTGGCCTAACATGGACAGGAAGATCAAATAATGGGTTGCTACCTGCACACTGTGCCAGTAGTCCAGACCAGCTCCCCCAGAAGCACCCGCTAAGAAGTGGGCGCAACATCAAGCACCATGGTCTAGGGTGCACATTGACTTTGCTGGCCCAGTTCACGGCCAGACATTTCTCATAGTTGTGGACGCCTACTCGAAATGGTTAGAGGTAGTCCTGATGACCTCTACTACAGTCATCAAGGTGCTACAGAGACATTGCTCCACGCACGGCCTGCACAATGTCTTGATCTCTGACAACGGGCCCCAATTCATGGCCATGCAATTTGAGACCTTCCTAGCAGCTCAGGGAATCAGGCATACCCTGGTCACACCATTCCATCTGGCCTCCAATGGTCATGTGGAGAGAATGGTGAGATCTGCAAAAGAGGCCCTCTCTAGGATGGGCCTGGGAAATTGGCAAGCACGGGTTGATCACTATTTGCTAATTCAGCACATCACACCCAGTGCCACTACAGGGAGAAGCCCCACCAAGCTCCTCATGGGTCGCCGGCTAAGGTCCCACTTAGACTGGCTACACCCCAATTATTCTGCCTCATTGCCCCCAGACTCCACAAGCAAGATTCGGACATTTAGTGTAGGGGATTTGGTATATGCCCACAACTACGCTGGGGGAACTCTGTGGATTCCTGGCACAGTGATAGGCATCACCGGCCCTTGCTCTTACCTCCTAGAGCTCGAGGATGGTAGGAATTGGAGAAGGCATATTGACCAATTCCTTGGCCGCCTCTCTAACTCCACTCTTAGACAACAGAGGTAACTCCTGCACAAGTTAGCCAAAGCCCTGCCCAAACGGAGCAAACACTCACTCCTTCCATAGCCAGCTCAAGCCCGAGGGTACAGGGAAACTTATCTGGTTATGTTGCAGCGAGCTCCGAGCGAACTGGCTCTAGAAGCTCCAGCCTCAGCCTGTGAAAAGTTCCAGGAGCTTCCACCAAGCAGAGCTGCGGAGCAAATAGGTCCATCCGACCTGTCCGAGGAAACCTCTCCTACTGAACAGCGCAGGTCAGGCAGAACTACCCAAAAGCCCATCTACCTGCGTGACTACGTAACAAGTAGGATTGTTCCATCCATGAGGTCCTCTGTTCCGGTGGGAACAGATGTTTAATCCGATTGGTCGAAGGATCTGACAGCTCCCTATAAAAGGGCTGCTGTCAGACTCAACCTTCACTGGATTGTTCTCACTTGTACTTAATAAAGAGCTGTTTTTATCGTTAAGCCTGTGTGTGCCTATCCATTACCCAATCTAACAAATTGGACACAATTTGAATTGGAAAATCTCAAAATGATGCATTGATGCAAAACATTGCATCAATGAAGTGATAGTGATTGATTATATTTAGCACCAACAAAAGAAAGTTGTGGTTTACTGAAGTAAAATAACTTTTAAAAAAATGTGAATTAAAAGATTACACCAAGACAAACGGAAAAAAAGCTCCTTACTATTTGCAAAATAATAATAACATTTTTTAAATTCTGAAAGTAGCAGAAGCAAAATATAAATATTCATAAAATGAATTGTTGGAAAATCAATTAGAAGTCAGAGAAATAAAACATTACATGGCATTTCCCCCCTTCCATTTAATTGTGTCTGATTTTTGGAGACTGCCTAAACAAAACCCTACATTTTGCTTAGGAAAGTTCATCAACTTGCCATTGTCTCCTCCCAAGGGCTGGGTGAGATTGACTGGCTCAAGTTCACCCAGCTGATTTTATACTAAGAGGGGCCTTGAACTCATAATCTTCCAGTTTCTAACCTGATGCATTAACCACTGCAACAAACTGGTTCTCACATGACTTATATATGAACTGAAAATAAATTAGATAAAATCAGGAATTGGCAATAGTTACCAGTTGACCCTATTAAGGATGAATTAATGTTTGCAGTTCAAGAATAGGCATTACGAACAAACAATGAAATGGAGGATTCAAAGCAAATGTAAGCCTATGATACAACAAAGTTTCTCAGAATATCACGGCAGAGCAGTTATAAAATTTTCCAAATGTAATTTGGAAAGTGTAATTTCAAAGTTGTTGGGAATGATGATGTTTTAGAGGAAGCATGTATACATGCATTCAGAGCACATCATTGCTATTTGGAATACAGCATATCAGAATTAATAATAATAAAAGAATGATAGAGTTGGAAGGGACCGTGGAGGTCTTTTAGTCCATCCCCCTGTCTTTTCGGCACCAAGTGCCACCTGGTCTTCTGGTTTCTGGTGCATATGTGAGAAGACCAGCTGGCCAATGTGCATATATCCACCGAAAACTGGAAGATCAGCTGCCCGATGTGCATGTGCATGTGCATACTGGGAAGATGATCTTCCAGTTTCCAGCATGCACATGCATACAAGCCACCAGCGCAGGCACACCAGAAACCGGAAGACCAGCTGGCTGGTACGTAACGTATGTGCATGCCGGAAACCAGAAGATCATTTTCCCAGTGCATACATGCACACTGGGTGGCTGCTCTTCTGGCTTCCAGCGCTCCCACATGCATGAACACCAGTTGGCCGGAACCCGGAAGAGCAACGGGTGAAAGCTTGCATGCCTGGAGAGATGGCTTTGCATGCCACTTCCAGCACACGTGCCATAGGTTCACGATCACAGCCCTATATAATTTTCAACAAATGGGTGTCCAGTCCCTCCAATGTTGGAGCACCCACAACCTCTGAAGGCAAATTGTTCCACTGGTTGATTGTTCTTCCTGTTAGAAGGTAGTAATTTTTGTAAATGAGGTAATATTGAGGGACAGCAGAATTAAGGAAAAGTTTAGAAAATATAAAGATCAAAATGAATAATTTTGGAAGGGATCTTACAAAAGTAATCTCTATAGTTATTGGCATATTAGCAGAGTAATAAACAGGTTGAACTAATTTTTATGATAACTAAATATTTCAGCTGTATCAACTGTGGTGACCAAGCTCAAATTATCTGACCATACACATTATGTGAGCTCTCTGGCTCTCTGGAGAAGGATCTAATGCAGTCAAGGAAATTGAAAAGGACCCCCAGCAGACAGGTAATTGGACTCCATAACCGTGGCAGTGAGCGCACCCTTGGGTGCCTTGAAAGAACAGGTTAGGAATAGATCATTACAGAGAAAAATCTATCTATGTGTTTATTAAAAATAAAAAAATTGACTTGATGGCACATAATCAATCAAGTGTGAATTTACAAAAGTTATTTTGCTGGTCAGAACTTAAAACAATATTTGGATAATTCTTAGATTTGTGGTTGGAACCTACATTTCTAAAAAAAGTCAAAGATGTGATTGAAACCTCCCATTTAGGAAGGAATGGAGACAAATTAAGTAGTGCCTCCCAATACTAGCGGACAGTCCTGAAGGATACTGTAATTGATTGTATCAAAAGCTGTAAGATGAGGAAGGTTATGCCACCACTATCAAAGTTTCACTACATGTTCCTCTAAGAAAATGAATGTAGATTCAGATATGTACCTCTGTTTACAATTGTTTGCAACAGATTTAGAAATGGATGTATTTCAAATCCCTTTTAATATCCCAATTGATGCAAGTATTAAATCCAAAATGAATGTGGATCATTGCAATCACTAAGCAAGACTTTCTATCATTTTTTCAATCAATTTGATAATTAAACCTTAGGGGCCACATGGATAGATTTTCTATGGGTGCATTTGTATCCAACCTTCCAAATCTTCCAATGTGCAGACTGCTGATGTAATTCAATCCAACCACTATGGATATGTTTACATTATTATAAGAACTACAGTCAATGCATTAAAAAAGAAGACTATCTTTTCTAAAATAAAGTATAGCTTCTTAATTTCTAATAGAACTTCCCTTAGCCATTTTTACTTCAATAAAAAATAAACCAGACATGTGAAAATACATTGTTCACAATCAGCTTCACACCTCCTGCTACATTTATAACGTCTGGTTGGCAAAGTATTTTCCAGACTGGGATGAATAGAATTGAAAGTGAAAAGTTTGTTTTAAAAATACATTCCATTCTGAAACAGACTTGTATGTAAACCATTACAGCTAGAAACAATTCAGAATATCCATAACCATCATCCTCACAATCTCTTTTCTTTTACTTGTTTTTAGATATTGAAAAGTTATTGCTTTTGTAGTTGCTGAGCAATTGCTGTTTAAAGACCACATATAGCAAAGTAGCTTTTTTTTTTTCTTTATCAGAGAGCACAGCATACAAACCAGGGATATGCAGTCACTAGAGGCAAGGGAGGCGTGGCCTCACCAGTCATGAGGAAAAGGAAAGAATTTTTAAAAAAAATTAAAGCCAAGGTAGTTGCTGCCAGATTCACAGTGACTTGGAACAGTGCTTTGTGTTAACCATAGGAGGAGGCCAGAGAACTAGGGGCCTCTTTTGCATAAGGAATTTTTCTCCTTTTAAGAGTTAAGCAAGGGTTAACAAGCAAAAAATTCCTTATGCAAATGAGGCACGTATTCTCTCGCCTCCTGTAGAGGGCATTTTTAGAGGCTGTTTAGAGTTCTCTGGGAGCACCTAGCTCAGTCTGACAGAGCTCTGGCCTTTCATGAGGGGAGGCAGGGCAGGGCAGGCAGAAGCAGAGTTGAAATCGTCTCTGAAACAGCTGGAAAAGGTGCGTGTGTAGGGAGGGGGGAGTTTGATCGGAAGGCAGCAGGGGAAGGGGGGGTATGGCAGAGGAGCTGCTTTCAAGCCTTTGGAAAATATATCCAACTTCTGTGCTTGTGTTTGAGAGTGAGTGAATGAGAGAGGGATCCAAGTTCTCTGTGTCCGTGTGTCTGTTTGAGAGAGGAGGGAGGGAGGGAGAGAGGGAGAAAGGAGTGGGAGGGAGAAGAAAAAGAATGGGAAAACTTATTTTGCAAGGGGGAAAAAATGCTGTCGCTTTAAATCGGAACTGAGCATGCCTGGCTGTGGAATTCTGGGAGTTGAAGTCCACAAGTCTAAAAAGTGCCTCACCAGCCCTAAAGCTGACGGCACGTCACTGATACAAACTAACTAAAGAAATCCAGGGAAAAGAAGAATCAGAATTCTACCAGATATGGGATAAATGGTATAGGTGGATGGAGGAAAGAAACAAAAATCAATGAAGGAATATAACAAAACTCAAAAAATAATAGTTATGAGTAAAATAAGAGGGTTAAGAATGGTGAAATCCAAATGAAATACAATAGAAGGGGAAATAACATAAGGTGAGCGGTATCGATTGATAATTGCTATTATAAAGAACAGGAAGTTCCTGTTCGTATTGTATTGTGTAAATGTGGTGTACATCTAAATTTTGTGTGTGTGTATTTTACATGTTTGTTAATAAAAATCTTTTTAAAAAAACAAAAAACAAATGTGCCTTTTAAGCAGTGATTCCGGTTATTTGCAGAATGTTACTCAAGAACTGCTTCCATACCATTCCCTGAGAAATAATAGTTCATGAAGACAATTTATTTACCAGTGCCCCTTGATGTTTTGTGCTGAATATGAGTGGTCTGAATATAAAAACTACATATATTAATTCTTGTTATGTGGTTTAAAATGTTTGCAAAAAATTAAGGATTTAAGGATTTTAGTTTTGTTCCAATATGTGTATTATCCTGTATTTTGTTCCAATATGTGTATTATCCTGTATTCAGCTTGGTCCAAAATATGGAAAAGAACATCTGAAATGTTATTTTAAGACATCAACATGGGCTTTTATTTAGATGAATAGCACAGATTTGAATTTGAATATTAGCCTTTTTATCATTCTGATTCTCTGAGAGAATGTGACAATATAGCCTGTGTCAATTTGATCTGAATCACCATGCGCACACCCTTGCCATGGTAACACACATTTTCCTATGACACCACACTTTAGACTTTATTTCATAGATACTAGAAGGGGTGTGCAAGTTCTTCAGAGAGATTCAGATTGAGGAAAAGGAATATAAGAGAAACATAGACAAGAGATAGAGAGCAAATATGTATGCAGCTTTTCTCACAAATGACTACTCAATCTAGGTAAGTACCAGGGGTGGGTTGCTCCCAGTTCTAACCAGTTCGGTAGAAGAGGTTCGTCAAATCTACCATATGAGTTAGAACCCATTCCACCGGTGGGACATTACTGGAATGCCTGCCCCGGCCCCTCACTCGCTCCCCCCCCAATCCGGGCACCACTCGCTCACTTGCTCCCCCTGCCCATCTGCACCACACTTGCCCCGCCCGCTGCTCACTGATTGGCTGGCTCACCAATCACCCGGCCCACCTCTAAGAGCCCTATCTAAATCCACTTACCTTTTTTCCTGCTTGGCTCTCTATTGTTGCCTGCCGAGGAGGTAAGTAAGGTGCAACTAAGTGTGGGATGGGGAGTGGCTGCAGGCCAGCTGGAGTGGCCTGCCGCAGCCCTGCACTATAAACAAGTCTGGTGACCTTTTGCGGTCTTGCAAGGATCCTGGGCTCACTTATAGCGCAGGGCCACATGGCCATCAGTAAGTGTGGGGGGTGGGGATGGGGGCAGAAGCTTACACTGAGCGGCTGGCATCTTTGGCAAGTTCAGGGACCTCGCAAGGCCTTTGCAAGGTCCCCAAACTTGCCTAGGAGGCCTGGCGGCCATCAAAGCATGGGGGTGGCAGGCAGTAGCTTGCGCAGTGTAGCCAGCCTCCTAGGACTTCCCTGGATTTGCCCTAGCCTGGCGGCCAGCAAAGCTTGAGAGTGGCGGGTGGTAGCTGGCGTGGCATGGTCAGAGCTGGCCACACTGCACCAGCTAACACCTGCCGCCCCTGGGCTTTGCTGGCAGCCAAGCCTCCTAGGACCTCCCCGGACTTGCCCTAGCCTGGTGACCAGCAAAGCACAGGAGCAGCGGGAATTGTATCTTTAATTATTGTTTATAGTGTATTTTTTAAAATGGTTTTTAAAATGGATTTTTTAAATTATTTATAGAATATCTTTTTTAAAAAAATTATTTTTAGGGAATTTTATTTATTTATTGTTTATAGAATATGTATATTATAAGAAATGCGATTGCTTTTTGCAAATGTTTTATTTGTGATGCAATATGTTGCTTTTAAGTGTGCAGCTTGGTGCATGGTTTATGTGTCTCAAAGTGGCTGTTTTTCTATGGGCAGGCCAGGTTGGTGCAATGCAACTTTGCCAGATTTTGTGTGTTTCTGTGTGATACCTGGTTGTTTAGGTAATTGTTGCTGGTTCTGTGAACTC
Source organism: Thamnophis sirtalis (assembly GCF_051295495.1). Classification (NCBI taxonomy): domain Eukaryota; kingdom Metazoa; phylum Chordata; class Lepidosauria; order Squamata; family Natricidae; genus Thamnophis; species Thamnophis sirtalis. The sequence goes on along the minus strand of NW_028261389.1, from coordinate 46,073,434 downwards.
CCTGGCACTGTCCTTTATAATTTCCCACAATGCCTTGAAGGTTTTTATTCCAGTGGCTTTGTCTTTCCTGTCCTTAGGGTTAGGGGGAAAAAACTGGTTTCATATGCAGCCTTTTGGCGGGAAATTGTTATTTTTTGGTGTTTTCCTGGCGCTGTCATAGTTTGTGTATTTGTGTGTATGTGTAATATCCCACAGTTATCTACAAATTAATAATGACAAGCACTAATAATATTTCCTTATACATTTTAGTGACCTTTCCTTACATAATTGGTGTTTTCTTTTATACGTTTAGATTTCTGTTTCTGTTAGTTAGCAATTGATAAAACAAATCCCACGTGAAAAAGTATTCAAAGCCTTCTTGATTTTAATTGTCAATTTATTCATTCCTCCACATTCTAATATTTATTCATTTACATATCTCTGTTTTTCCACTGTTGTGCAAACACAATTCCAGCAGCTGTTAACATGTGTAAAATTAAATATGTATTGTATTCTCTTTGAAATACCCAACAAAATATTTCTGGTTTTAAATCCATATCTTGCTTTATCATTGCTTCTAACCATGACACCACTAACTGTTGAATAGCTACTTGGTCTGTCCTAAGTACTGAACCTAATTCATATATTCCTGTTTTTTGAACTGAGGAATACATTTCAGAAAAAGAAATCTGTATTGCTCTGTGAATCTATCTATGACATTCATTCTTGATCTAACTTCTTAGATGAAAAACTGTATCTTTCCTATTTGTTGGGGTACATCCTTCCTGAAAAGACTGTACATTGTTGGATGAAAACAGAGGTCCCTTCTATTACCTGTAGTGTAGTCCTCAGCTTACAATCACAATCAAGTCCAATATTGTTTTATTTCTTTTGCAGTTAGTATTATTTAACAGGATGAAGAGGCAACAAAGTATGACTTCTAGGACAGTCATCTTTCCTATGTAAGTAGCTGTTTTATTGCTTTGTGTGCCGATTTCATCCTTAATGTGGCAGTGCATGCAATTAAAGTCTTCCTTTCTGTGTCTCTGTGCAGGCCATTCATTGGAGCAAATGTGTTAGTGATGTAGAAGACCGGCAAGGCAATCATCCTTCCTCTGTAAGTAGCTGTCTTGTTTTGTGTGCTGGTTTCATCCTAATGCAGTGCATGCCGTGGAAGAGTTCATTTCTGTGTCTCTTCTTTGTGCAGGCCATTCATTGGAGTCAGTGATATTGAAGACTGGCAAAGACAGTCATCTTCCTTCTGTAAGTAGCTCTTTTATCATTTTGTGTACTTATTTTAATCTTATTTAAGTAGTAAGTGCACAAAACAATAAATTTCCTTTTTTTATATTTTCTTTTTGTAGATCATCCATTGGGGCAAAGAATGCAGTCACTCCCACCCGGTCACATGACTGCCAAGCCACTCCTACTTGGTCACATGGCTGGCAAGCCACTCCCACAAAGCAGGCCACACCTACAAAAGAAGTTCTAAAAAAATTTGAAACCCACCACTGATTACCATATATAATATCTTGCTATAAGTAAAAAAATTATAGAAGAAAATATGTTTGACAACTTGAAAACAGTTGGATATATGTATATTATTATAAACAAATAACTATAGGCAATTTTTAGTGAGACCTATCTAATACACTCTACAACATATTATACAGTAATTATTAAATATCAAACCCAGAATGATAATATCAAATCCATATTTTCGGTTGAATTCTTTAGTCTGGTTTTAAAGTTATGGTTTAAATGATACAGGTAGTCCTCCACTTACAACCGTTCTTTTAGGGACCTTTTGAAGTTAAAATGACTCTGAAAAAAGTGACATGCCCAGTTTCCACACTTATAACCCCATGGTCACATGGTCAACATTCGGATACTTGGCAACTGACATGTATTTATGACAATTACACTGTTCCAGAGTTGTGTGATCACTGTTTGTAACCTTCCCAGCGAGCTTCGAACAACCAAAGTCAATGGGGGAAGCCAGATTCACTTAACAACTGTGACAAAAAAGAGTAGTAAAATTGGAAAAATTCACTGAACAACTGCCTTGCTTATCAGCAGAAATCTTGTGCTCAGTTGTAGTCCTAGGTGGAAGATTACCTATAGTTATGCAGTCAGATCTGATTCAAGAGACCTTTTGTACTTACTTTATACTTATTTCCAGGCCTGCAGTGAGTTCACCACTCATGTTATGAACCTCCTTTGGGAACAGAGTAGAACAAAGCCAATCTCGGCCCAACCAAATAGAGCGTAAGGTGAATATAATTCATGGAAAATTCAGCATCATAAGATTTAGCTGAAACAAAGTATGTGCCAGGCAGTGATGATTTTGCGTACAAGATTTCTTGATGCAAGGTAATACATGATCAAGATTATTTCCTGTGTCCAAGATACTGATAATACAAAACACTATAAGCGTTTTACAGTAGGCACATAAGGCAAATTAACACCAGACCATATTGGAAATACAGAAAATAAACTATGTTCCTAATCATTGCTGTTTAATCTTATTTATACTGTAAGTTTGGGGTTCAACAGTAATGATACTCGAAACCTGCGGGGGGGGGGGGGTTTGCAATTAACAGATTTCATGATTAGTCACATTGATGAGATTATATGAACATTGGCAGCTGAATTATATTTGCCATGTTTGCACAATTTGGGGTTCCACAGTATGGAATTAGAAAAGTGTTGTCAACTTTGAACTTTCCATAATTTACATATGGTTTTGGAGAAGCTTTCCTATTAGTTTCTACTTGGTCTTTCTAATTACATGAGCATATTAATGTTTTATTTATTTAAAACATTTATAAATTTGCCCATCTTATAGCCCACTTGGGACAGCTCCCAGTCATTTTACTTTACAAATTTACATAAAAATCTTAAAAATACTATAAATGCATTAAAACAACAATAATAAAAAACAATCCTGGAGCTAATTTTATAGTTAATTATCTCAGGGCTTGCTGGAAAAGCCAGGTCTTCAAAGCTTTACAGAAGGCTAAAGGAGTGAAAAGCTACTGAACCTCAGGATTAGAGTGTTCAATATAGCAGAGGTATGCTTCTTGGCTTCCATCAGATGGCAATATTTAGGAGCAAGGAGCATGCCCATCCTATCTGACCTGCAGGGATGTGCAATCAGGGGAGGCAGGGGAGGCAGAGCCTCACCACTGTCATCATGAAAAGAAAAAAAATGTAAAAGGAAAAAGGCTGAGCTAGTTGCTGCCAGAGTCACAGTAGATGACTCTGCTTAGTGCTTAACTGTTTAAAAAAGCTTCTAAAAAGTGCCATCTACAGGAGGAGGCGGGAGAATGAGGTGCCTCATCTAGTCTGACTTTATGATCCCTCGAGCAGAGCTAAGCAAGGGTTAAAAGCCGAAAAATTCCTGATGTAATGAGGCACATCGTTCTCCTGCCTCCTGTAGAGGGTGTTTTTTAGAGGCTTTTTTAAACAATTAAGCAGAGTCATCCACACGGTGACTCTAGCTCAGCCTGATCTCAGCTCTTGCCTTTTTTCTTTTACATTTTTTTTCTTTTCATGATGGCAGGGAAGAGCAGAGTTGAAATCCTCTCTGAAACAGCTGGACAAGGTACGTGTGGGTCGGAGGGAGGGGGAGGAATTCAAACTTCATCCTCAAGTGTAGATCCCTCCCCAAGTGTAGTTTTATTGCATGCAGAGCTACGTTGCCTACACACACACACACACACACACAGAGAGAGAGAGAGAGATCTGGATAAAAGTATATAAGCCCAGCTTCACTGATTACAAGTTTGAAAAGGCAACGTGGCTCCACCTGCAATCAAAGGCTTGGATTGGAAGGCAGCAGGGGAATGGGGGTGGGGGTATGGCAGAGGAGCTGCTTTCAAGCCATTGAAAAATATATCCAATCCAACTTCTGTGTTTGTGTTTGTTTGCGATTGAGTGAGAGAGAGAAGGTGTCCAACTTCTCTGTGTGCGTGTGTCTGTTTGAGAGAGGGGGGAGGGAGGGAGAAAAAAAGAATGAAGGAAAACTTTTTCACAAAGGAGAAAAACAAATGCTGTCGCTGTTAGCCTCTGCTTCGCTACTTGCTTTCGGCTGCCATTGAAACGGGGAGGGGGGAAGTATTCAGTACGGGAGTGATTGTAAAAAGGGAGTTGTTCTCACCATCTACTGCGCATGCTGCAGATAGTGGATTTGCCACCAAGGCCAACTGTATGGCATGCCAACTTGATGATGCTTTTTGAAGATGCCTCCTACATGACACCTGAGGGCTGTGCGGATTGGACTATGGGATGGGGTTACCAGGGGGAGGGGGTTGGGTCACATATTGATATCTATGATTGCGTGCACTTTTGCCTCGGATCTTGCTTTGCTTGACTGCTATCTACTCATGACCAGTAAAAGTACTCTTAATTCTGCAAAATGGAGTTGAGTGGTTTCTTTCTGGGTTACTAAAGGAGGCTGCCTTGACAGTCGCTTTAAATCGGAACTGAGCATGCCTGGCTGTGGAATTCTGGGAGTCGAAGTCCACAAGTCTAAAAAATTTGAAACCCCTGTGTCAGTGCCTCACTAGCCATAAACCTCACCGCACGTCACTGCTGACCTGGTAAGATGGGTAGATGTCCTTAGGAAAGGTAGTCCCACATATAACCTGGCCCTGTGTCATATAGGGCTTTGAAGGTGACGACCAGCACCTTGAATTGCACCTGGAAAGGTACTGGACATCTTTCACATGTTCCACATTGTATATGTAATGCCTCATGCAACAGAGGCATTACATATGCAGACCTAGAGGCACCCATTACCATGTGCACTACTACATTCTGGACCAGTTTCCAGGTGATTGTTCATGTAGAATGCATTGTGGTAACCCAAATGGGAGATGACCAAGGCATGGATGACCCCTCCTGATCCAGGAAAAGGTGCAATAGGTGAATCTTCAAAGGCCTCCCTAGCCACGGATGCCACCTGCTGCCACCTTGCTCTTTAGAAACCTGTTAAGGGTAAAACAGAGCAATGATGGATGGGATGGGAACTGAAGGTATGAAACTCATGAGCACTAGTTAATCTGTGGTATGAATAGTGATTTTTTAAATCTTGAATTATATACTTTAAAATTTGTGGAATTTTGTATTTATATTTGTAGATCATTTTGGGAGTACTGTTTAATATGTGCAGAACAGTAATCTTGACTGTACTCTTAGTTTCAACTTTTAATTATAGCATGCTCCCTTTTTATATTTCTATTTGGCTAAAGCCATAAAAGTTCTATTGCTTATATTTATGTGTTTATATTTTAATTTTTGCTTTAGAATGAATGATGTTTTGGAAAGCTTAAGCAAGAGTAGTCACCTCATGGTCAGGATACTCAAACGTTTAATACTTTTCCTGTAATCCTTACTGCCTTTTCCTCCAGTCCTTGGGATAGTCTATATTTTATTTTAATATAATCCTCCTATCCACAAGAGCTTTAAGACTTGGCTGTGCCAGTTGGCCTGGGCTCCAGGCCAATGGGGGAGTTCCATGCTGGAGATGGCTGCTGAATTGATGGCAGACTGCATCTCCCACCCCCACTCTTGTTCTCTGCTCTCTAACTGTTCAACTTTCTTTTTTGGTAATCATATAGTTGTATTTCTCATTGAATTTTTTTCATTGTTTATTTTACTGCTCTATTATCTTCTGTTCCGTTCACACTCTTTTCATTACTTAGCATTGTAAGCTGCCTAGAATAGCCCATGGCGAGATAGGCAGCAAATAAATTTAACAACTAAATAAATATATTCTAGTTTAATATTGGGCTTTAGGAATAATTCCAATCTATTCTCAGGCGAAAGTGAGATAATTTCAGCAAGCAGGCAACAGAAGTATTGAATGAATATTTTTATTCTCATCTGAGTAATCTTTACCCCAGTGAAGAAGCCAAAGAAGAACTAGCAAAGAAAGGAGGCATTACAGTCTCACAGGGAGGCTGTGTAGATAAAAACAGATGGATTTCTGATTTCTAAAAACGAGGGACCAATAATGTTTCCTCATCCCAGCAATCTTGGGAAGCCCAGATACAATCTGATACTGTCACTTCACCTGATAAATCTAATTTACATATAATATTTTCATGCTACTTCCACATTCTTTTAAAGATATACACGATAGACAGTTCTTGAAAATTCAGAAGATTGCATGCTTTTTTTGTAGTTTTGAACCAAACTAATAAAGGACCTTTTTAATAGAATTTTTCAAATTCTTTGTTTTTCCTCTTGGCCAGCATGGCTACTTCTACTTTTGTTGAATTGTATATTAATGGGTAAACTATTAGTATGGCTTTTGTTTTAATTAAAAAATCATCTAAATTCCCTAATTTAATTCAATATTTTTCTTGGTCATGATTTTATAATTTAAAACAATTTTAAATCAAACTTCACAGAATTAGAATTATGAGTACAAAGGTAGTGGAATTTTGTCCCAGACATTGTTCTATTATTGCGAGACTCAGGTCTCTGTCCAATTCATTTTTTTAAAATGGTTACACCTTGCCACATGATTTGTGTATTCAGAATGGCTTTTTATTAAATTAACTACGTACCTATATTTCATAAAAGTTGGTAGAATCGTACAAGCTAATCTTCAATGACTTTCATTAGATTAAAAATCCAAGTTTTGCTACAGTTCATAAGTCTGTCATTAGATTTTAAGAGTCTTTTCTTTGGTGTCTAATAGAAGAAAATATATGTCTCTCAGAATTCAATTGTGGAGTCCTTGGTTTTAGAACAGTGCTAGCTAGCACTGAATATATTACCTAGTCTGGTAATGAAACATCTTCAAGCATTCAACTGAGCTTATAGTCTTTGGTTAATTTATTGAAAATAAATCTAATAACTTACGTACAAAGCAGTGGTGGGTTGCAGGTGGTACACCCTGGTACAGGTGTACCGGCACCTGCCCAGAGCACCGGGTACCATTCTGGTGATCCAGAAGGCCCACCCGCCCACCCACGCTCCTTAGCTGTCTTTAAAGTCTTCAGCGCTTCCACGCATGTGCATGGCATGTAAAGTGCCTGCACTCCGCTCCGCTGAGCAGCTGGAGCATCGCGGAGGCTCTCAGAGGTGTCGCTGGACAGTAAGATGCATGCACACAATGTGTGCGTGTGCACGCTGTGCGCGTCCATGTGGGCACTGCTGGGCCTGTTCCAACCATACCAGTTGGAATGGGATCCGGAACCCACCACTAGTAAGTATGTAAGTAAGAAAGAAACTGGAGAAGAAGCATTTTCAACCACCCACTGCCTTAAATAACCTGCTGTAAACAAGGATGGAAATCATTTCTGCCCTTTTCCAAAGTTCTGTATTAACCCTAAGAAAGGGTTCAAACTATTTTGCTGAATGTAGTTCTTGTCCAGCTACATGGGTATTGATAGTCCTTATAGCAATAACATTTAGGGTTGTATACCACCTTATAGTGTTTTGCAGCACTTTTGGGAGAGTTTGCAATGTAGGAGCATTATTTGCATGTTGCCCCCACAGTCCAGGGCCTTATTTTACTGACCTCAGAATGATGGAAGGCTGAGTCAGCTTTAAGCTGGGTCAGGATCAAACTCCAGGCTGTGGGCAGAGTTTGCCTGCAATGCTGCACTTTAACAACTATGCCACGAGGGCTCTTATAGATGTATGCCACTTTAAAAAACAATCAAACAAACAAAGTGACCATAGGGGGGAGGGAGGAGGAACACAGCATTTATATGGTGTCATACATTAAAACTGATGTATGACCAATGAAATACAACAGGCATAAAAATTATGACTTGAAAGAGAAAGTGAAGTATAATTGGAAAAGCAATGGAGAGAATGCATTCTCTTTTCTTTTTGGATATCAGAGAACCAATAAGAAAAGCAGAGATTCAGCCAAAGATATTCTTTTACAGATTTCCAAGGAGCTGTATTACAATATATATTAGAACATTGCAATTGTAACAGAGAATTTTCAAAAGCTTTCAATTATTCTATCTATCATCTATCATCATAAACAATAGCTTTCTGTTTTTAGGATCATTGTCACAGGAATGAATGCAGAAAAATGTAATATATTCCCATTTTTTCAAGTTTTTCAACAAAGAATAGAATGTCTTGTGTTTATATTTGTGTACACACACACATACACAGATTTGCTCTACATGTTGTGGTGGTTTTGTAAGGTTGATAGAATTGCACAAATCCCATAGCTTAATGTATTATTGTTTCTGCTTAAGTATCTTATACTACATACCATTTTTTTTATACCTGGGGTGCTGCTTTTCAAGGATAATCTATACATTGTTATTAAAGTGCTACATTATTTTTTGACAGCATTAAGTTGTTCTTACTTGGTTAAACCCATGCTGAATAAAGGCATTCTTAATATCTCAGATACTGAAATGAATGGCCACTGTGGGCATTATCCCCTTGGAAACCATAATTTATATGCTGTCTTCAGAGCAAATAATAGTGCAGTATTATCTCTAATTGCTTCCATAACTATTTTTTTAATGATGAAACCATCAAATAGGTTAATCAAGGCTGCCCCAAAAATCTTTTAATCAGTGCAAAAGTGGCTACAGCAAATAGATTTACAAACAATTCAAATTGTCCTATGTAATTTCCTGCTGTCTGGAAGTTTCAAATTTTGCTTTTATATCAGTTGTAATTGATGGTATTTTTATGGTTTGCAAAGCTGATTAAAATTGAATGAATTCTTTAAAGCTATGATGGGCTTTATATTTGCGTTGAACAGAATTTTGAAAAACCCATACAATTAAAAGTTTATAGTTGCAGACTCAGAAATTCACACACACATACACACGGCTTTACAGGCACACACACATATTTAACATTTTTATGTCTATCAATCATAGTAACAACTATCAATAAAACTCACTGGTGAGTGGAAGACATTAATAATATACTTAAAAATACTCATTTACCAATTGAAATATTTTTTTAAAAAAATCCTTTATAGACAGAATGTATTTATTAACAGTTTTTAAAATTTTGCAGGACTGGGTTATAATCAACTAAGTCATTGCTGTTTTTGCTCTGTTACTTGTACAAGATGATTATTTTCTCTCTTTATATTTTCTGTATAACAGAAATGCTTCTTGTAAAGATGTCCTTCCTCTGAAATAAAGGCTGATAAATACTGGATTAGGCATCCTAAATCATAGTGATTATTCATTTTGTAGTTTTTAATTCCATGCCAATTTTCTTTATAAATAGCAATATGGTATTTATTGATTAAGTATAACTTATAAGAAGTTTTGGATTGCTAAATAAAGCTTGCCAAATTAGTTTTGTATTTTGGGACATACCTGCATAGCTTGGTGCACGGCAGTGGTTTCTTCAGTCTGTATCAATATTTAAAAAAACAAACTACTAACGTAATTGGAGAATCTGTTGGACTAAATACTTCCCCCCCACAAACCTGTGGATTTGTTAAATGTCTATTTTTTGTAAGATGCTTTACTAAACAATTATAAAAATCCTATTTTAGTGGTTAAAAAGCAATGTTCAGTAATCCTTGCATAGTGTTCTACATATGCATAGAAGGCTATTTGCACAGCATAATAGCTTGCCGGATTTTGATGCAACATTTACATGATTTTACTCTCTTATTATGATATCTATTACTCCTGTAATGCTGCTGATGTATGGAATTTATTTAATTCTAATTATATTTTTGCATGCAAAAGCATTCTAAATGCCGCCCATCCTTTCATTCATCTGTATTGCATTAAGTGGAATGTTCTTTTTGTTTATTTATTAGATTTATGTGCTGCCCATCTTGTCTAGTGGCAGCTCTTGTACCCGAAGGATGCTCAACTGTGATACAACTGTGATTTATTACATCAGTGATAGTTGTGATTTATGCAATCACAAATGTCTTTATATAAACAGGGGCAAGCTGCACATTCACCAGCACAGATGATTTAGTTGGTTAATGAAACATCTTCAAGCAAACAACCAAAATCAGAGAGTACCAAACACTCCACAGTTCAACAGTGAGCTACAGACATTCTCTTTTATTGAAATCATAAGGGCATCATGCTGAAGTGTTGGGAGCCAGAGCCTGATGTAGTCTTATTTGTATGGACTGCACATATAAAGGAGAGACATTAGAAATGAGGATTGCCTTTTGTAATCTGTGACAGAGCTTGTAACATGAATGTACAATCCAGAATGCTTGCCTTCACATCATATTGTATGACTGATTTCATCAGCAGAAATAATTATATTATTACAATAGATAACATAAATGTAATAGGACATAATTTGTACAGTACTGTTTATATATTTTTCAAAGCCACTCATACTAAGCTGCCATTATATTATTGGTAATATTGCCAGGATTTTTCTCCTTTTGTTTTGCTGTCTATCTATATATCATGGTTGTACATTTTATCTCTTGAGGTTAAACTCTTTGTTACTTTGGGGAGAGAAAAGATAGCTCTGCATGCTTTTCTCCGCTCTCAAGCATCCAAATGTTTGGCCTATGTTGAATATACAATCATATAAAGTGTGCATAAATGTACTCTGGTAGTGCAGAATTTCATCCGGAAAGTCATACTGAGAGAACGTATATTCCAGAGAACGTATTCTCTAGTGTTCACTTTCCTCTACTAAATGCCACATTCTGGCTAAATGATCTTGTAGGCATCTTACTTACAGATTGAG